>NW_027635966.1:0-57418 GCF_903797595.1 Erithacus rubecula | reverse complement strand
ACTAGATGGGCCAGTACATGACACACAAGGAAATTATGTGTATGTTAAGTCTTTTACAGAAGAGACTCTGGAGCCTCAGTGGGAAGGAGTGTTACAGGTGCTTCTCACCACTAATACTGCAATCAAGATTAAGGAACAGAAGGATTGGTTTCATCATATGCAAGTAAAGAAGGCTCCAGAAGCTCCTTGGAAAGCAACACTGGGTGATAATGAAATGAATTTGAAATTTACTTGAGAAAGATTAATAGATTTTGGATAGTAATGTTGGCCTGGAGAATTGTATTTCTCATGATTATGGCCATAACTGTGACCAAAGTTAATGCAACACCACGTATATATAAAGTACAACTGGGAGATTTTTTTGCCATGGAAAAGCTTATGACGCTTAATCCTGTAGGATGTTATCCCAAATGATGAAGGTTACCAATGCAACTGCTGGGGAAGGGAGAAAGGTTTGGGGTTGTGAATAAGCATTTGTTCAGGTTTGATTTCATAAGTATCACCAGAATCCTATGAATGACTTTGAATTGATTCTGGATGTTGTGAGACCTGTTTGTCTACCTGTCCTGAGTTTAGACTTAAAACTGAAGATGTGCAGTTAAGGGGTGTAGATTAGATTTCAATATTACTCAGGATTGTGTTGAACCCCAAATAGATGAGACTGCAGAAAATCCACTGACCCAGAGACCGGAAGAAACCACAGTCACTCGAACCCAAACTACCTCAAGGAGAACAATTCAGCCAATAATTACCAAAATTGTACATTGTGCTATTAAGAGAGTAGGGATCCAAAGATGATTACTGAATCCAGAGCGGTCCCTGAAGTGAGTAGAAATGGAAATACAAGTAAATGCTTCTGCTATACAATAAGAATGTACCCCCATCCTTATCACTTCCTTTATGGATCGGACCACTTGGTTACAGAAACATGCTCCTGATATGCTCAGACAGAAAAGAGATCTTACTGGGATACTAGGGACAGGATTGGGAATCTTGAACACTATGGACTCAGAAGTGTTAATGAATAAATTGGCTGCAACTGGTAGTGACACAGTTAAATTACAACAATCTCTACAATCTTCTCTACTAGCATTAGGTACTAGAGAGTGGAAATTTTCCAAAATATTACCGGAGTGGGAAAGTATAGAAGAACAAGACCACAGACTAATGGTGAATGCAATGGGAGCGGCTAATGAAAACATGTCCTTAGCCCTTGGATGTGTACAAGCACAATTATGGATGCGATCTGTAAATGCCTCAATTATCAGGGAAGATGGTAAAGGCACATTCCCTGCGGAGATTCGCAAAATAATTTGGGATAATGCTTCTGATTTAGAAAAGGAGCTCCAGTCATGGTGAGTCCTAGTTAATTTCACTTATGATCCTGTAACAAATATGGTAACTGCCTTTGTTCTAAATATACATAATGCATCAGTGAATCTGACACATCCAAAAATTACCTTAAGATTGAGCCATGAAGAAACCATCTGATTCCCTTCCGAGCACAGGAAATGGGCACAGAAGGCCAAAGGGAAATTGCAGACTATTAATATAGAGTCTTGTACATTGAGGAAACAATTGGGGTTTATATGTGAAGGAAACATAAATAATGACCAAGATACCTGTCTGGATACAGAGAAAAGCATTTGCCACTTTGAAGTTCACTTGGCCAACCAGACAACCTTAGTTGTGCACAGAGGCCAGGATTGTGTGTGTCTCAAAACACCATGCTCCACAATTCGGGTAGACAAATTAGCTATAAATGAAACCTGTCCAATCTGTGTAGTTGCAACTTTGTTAGAATTGAAGGTTGTGACTTTTCTTATCAAGCACCTGTGATATCGCACCAATATATAAAAGCAAGTCTGACTTCAGTACAGGAAATATCGCCTGTACCTATCAGGATGAATTTGGCTTTAGTCAAGCAGCTATTGAAGCATGAGGACTTAAAGGAGATTCTCAAAGAAATTAAGAACAAAGGGAGAAAGACTCTGATCACACTACTCCAGGACACAAAAACCATAAGAAGAGCTTTCAAAAGATTGGAAGTAGACATCTCTTACCATTGGTGGGATGCACTCTTCGGATGGTCACCCTAAGGAACTGGAATACTCAACACATTGGTTCATCCAATTATTGTACTATTAATTTTAGTTGGTGATAGTATGATTATGTCTATTAAATTGTTCATTTGGAATTGGAGGTTATTGCAACGAGTAGCAATTCTAACTTCATTGACGAGAGCATTCAGTGTGGCTTTAAGAGACACCGTGCCTCAGTATGAGGATAAAGGACTTAGGTACTAGTAAAAGAACTTACTAATTTTATAGAAAAGGGGGGAATGAGCCATAATATTCATACTATTATTTTATAGTTTTGAGAATTGCATGTTTAGGGAATGAGTTATGGAATAGATAAGTTGAAAAACTTTGGAGCTAGAGGTTAGGAATCTAACCCTTAAACATATATATCCTAGCAGGGGGATTAGAAGTTGACAAAGTCTGGTCATATAATATGCAGAACCAGCAAAATATAGACATGGAAACAATAAGTGAAACTGATATACATTAGAAAATGCTTAGAGTTTGCCAAAAGAAACCCATCAGTTATAAATTTTGACACTGAAGGCACTAAATGAATAAAGGGATTAACAAGTCAGGTAGTCATGGTAAGGAGACAGAGGTAGAGAGTTTAGAGCGAGGTAGACAATCCTTACTTCATCTCTTACAACCCTTCAACTCAAATTGAAGACCACTGCCCCAAAAACCAAGGGGATACTACGCAGCTGCAATGAGTATGCAGCTAATTTTAATACTAAGTGGGGAAAGGGCGGTGATGGGTAATAAATGTGTATAGGTGTTTTTGAATATGCATAATTTTTGTGAATAAGTGAAGGACCAAAAACTGCCGAGGGCGCACACACCTTTTGGAGACATCCCGCGTGTGTGCTCAGCACTGAAATAAACATATCCTTTTGACTAAATTGGCTGAAAGGTATTTTCCTTGCTTTTCATGCATCACAATGAATATCTCCGACCAGCATCCACAGATGTTGTGCACTCTGATGATACCAGGCACCACCCCACCTCAAATTCAACTCGGAGGTTTGGCAGTCTGGGGAGTGCGAATTGAGGCAAATTTCTGATCGGGGTTATTGAGGTGAAGGGCAGGAATTATCCTATGATGCCTTTACGGTGGTTGACTGATGCCCCTGTTTGGCAGAACTAGTGGTCCATATGAAAAATTAAGTTGATAACTCTTTGTCAATTGGTTCAAATGCAGTGATGGAGAGCATGGGGGCATTGCAGCCTGGTATGCCTTTGCCCACCATGCTCCCTGCTGGATGGGACATTTTGGTCATTGACTTGAAGGACTGCTTTTTCACAATACCCTTGTGTCCTGAAGATAGGCCAAAATTTGTTTTTACGGTGCCTGAAGTGAACAATTCTGAGCCAGGGAAGAGATGTCAATGGAAAGTTTTGCCACAGAGTTGTCATTGTAGCCCGACACACTGCAGCAAGCTGCAGCAATTTCTTTCTACTCATCAGGTATACCAAGTAGATCCTTCCATTGATATCACTGTGTTTATCACCAATCTGGATTTACATCCTACAGGTATCACTGGCCAGCGGAATGACACATGGTCTGATCCTTTGCACGTTCTGGAGTGGGTTGTTATGCCACATCAGCTGCAAAAGACAGCAAGGTTGGTTTTGGAATTGTTTGCCTGACTGATAATCAAATGCTGTCTACGATGCGTGCACTTGATAGCAGTGGACCCCGCAAGGATTCTATTTCCTGTGGAGCAGGAGTTCCTTGAAGGAGGCTTTGTTAATAGTGTTCCTTGCAAAGTGCACTGCAAGATTATAAAGGACAGATTGTTTGTCATCTGCCCAGCCATAAGCTACTGCAAGTAGCAAAGACAGTTAAGTTTTCTTTGAGAACCAAAAGTAGTCGTGTGCCAGTGCAAGGTCTGCTGCTTTCACTGACAGGTCAGGCAAAATAGGGAAGGCAACTGTTACCTGGGAGGATGAGTCTGATTGGCAAATGCTGGAAGGCCATGTGCTGGAGTCAGTGAGTTAGGGGTCTCTCTGAATTCTTCAGAGAGAAGTCAGAGTGCAGGGATTGAATAAGTCTTAGAGTGAGTTCTGATGTCTTTAGTGAGTAAAAGGTCTGGATTCCACAGCAGTAGCTTCTGTTCTGCTGAAGGTTGCAAAAACACTGATATCTTCAGTAGAGGCCAGTTGTTGACAGGGCTTAGACATAATAGTGTTATAGTAAGAATATTGCTTGCATTTCTTAGATAGATTCTATGTGTAGTGTTATACATAACCTGGTGAACAAAGAAACTAGAATTCTAATAGGTTAAAGAGTAGTGGTCTGAGTTTGCATCTTAACTTGTTGGAAAACTGCTATATAGCAGTATGTATTGGGAGAGGTGCTGCTTTTACCCATTCTGGCTTCTTGCCATTTGCTTATTGCTACTGCTTTTGCCATTGCTTGCCATTGCTTTTGGTATTGCCTTTTGAGACTGATGTGCTTTGTAATAAGATGTGCTTTGTAATAAATAATCTTTTTAACTATTAGCTGTTTTGCTTATTTAGAAGATTACCCGACAAGTAAGAGCCTAAGAGCTCAGAGCAGGAGCCTATAGTGCTCTGGGAGTTAGGTGCCTGTAGAGCACCTGGGGGCCAGAAAGAACCTCCACATCTGGAATCCACATTTGGCATCAGTATGTTCAGGGGTGCCACTGCCTCCACTGGCCTTTTGGATGGTATGGGAATGGGTTTAGATCACTGTTCCATCCCTGCCCCTTAGGAACCTCACAGCCACTGCTGATCTCCAGCCACATCTCCACAAGACCATTCTGCAGGATGCCAAAACCTGCTTTTCTCAAGCCCCTCATTCCTTCTGCTGCTGCCCTTCCCTCTTTCAGTTCCCCAGCAGCCTTTCAGCCCAGAAGCTGCTGAGCTCTTGGGAAGCTCAGTGCTCCCCAGCTCCCACACCTCCATCATCTCAGGCTCACTGGCATCCAGGAAGTTCAGCAGAGCTCCCTGCCCTGCTGCTTCTGGAAGGTCTCTGCCAGCCCAGGTTTCTCCAGGGCCTCCATGCCATGGCCAGGAAGGGGAGTGGAGGCAGTGGGGGCAGATGCACACCCTTGCTTAGTATCCCATCATTTCTGGCACAGCTAAAGTGCCAAATCAGGACCTATTCAAACTCCAGTGAAAGAATCAGATCCCATCAGGGATACATTGGGCCCTTTCTCTTCAAGTCTGACATCAAGTACACGAGCCTTTGATTGGACATTCTCTTTACCAAAGCTGTCGTTCACCTGCCTCCTCCTGCACCCCATGGGAAACCCAAAACACCTGCAGGTGCTGGCCCTGCTGCAAAGGCAATCGTGTGGCTGGGCTCTGGGCTGCTCTCCCCATGGCCACCTCCCATCCCTTCCCTCTGGACAAAGCCATGCCAGGGCACACAGCTGCCCAGAAGCTGATGAAGTCTAGAAACAGCATCAGAGACAACTGTGCAGAAGGCCATGGCTGCACAACTCAGAAGCTGAGAGAGCCTGGAACTGACTTTGCAGGACTGCCTATTCCAGCAAACACCTTCTTCCTTCCCAAGCAGACAGAGTTGACTTAAAACACCACAAAGATATAGACACGGTTCACAGATACCCATAGGTTATTGAATGTAGGAGTATTGCTTGGCCAGATTGGACAACTTGAGCTGCTCTGACTTCTTCTTGGGGTTTTCCCAGCAATAAGGCAGAGCAGGAGCCACGACAGAGCCCAGAAACCATTGAAGGACCTCTCCTGAAATTGGTACATGCTGAGGATGTGAAGTCTGCACTACACCCCCATCTTCCTTGGCTCAGTTGCTTCCCTGGGCTCATACCACAGGAAAAGCTCTCAGATTCCTTCTTACTGATGCTTTAAATTTTAGCTTTCATATTTCCTAGATTCTGTGCTGACTTGGTGTGGGACTCCGAACTTCATATTAAGCGTCAATAGGTTCTCTTCACAGTGGAGTTTAGCCCAAAATTCTTTTTCCAGCTTGAAAATGCAGGACAACTGATATCCACAAAGCATAAACAATGGCAAAGTGAAGGGAGTGGACCCAGATGATGGAACTTTGTGACCTGAAGCTGTAACTGGACAATTAACCCCAATATGTTTATGGCCCAATACTTATAAAAGTGTAAAAACTTGTGATCAGGATCCATCTTGGATCCATCCTGGGTGTAGCCCTGGCTAGGCTCTTCTACTGCCCAAGGTGTATCCTTTTAAGGCCTCTTAATAAATAAATAAATAAATAGTTTATTCTTTTAACTCAGTGAAGTGTCTGTTCCAGGTCAGCCTCTCTAGGCATCACTATAGGGCATAAAGTGACAATCTATCATAGAGGACTTAGATTGGTCTCCTTACCTCACGCCCTTTTCCCTCAGAACTCAGCTCCAGGTTGTTTCTACTGACATTTTTGTAGCCAATGCCATTTTTCCCTCTCTCTTCCTCTCCACTGCACATCGGGCTTGGCTGCCTGGAAGGAGAGCTCTTCAGGATGGGAGGCAATGGCTTGGAGGGAAGGAGAATAGAGGGAGGTGACCTGGAAAGATTCTTGGCAGCACTGTTGGGAGATAGACCTGCAAAGTGGAGATACAAATGGTAACAGAGGCTGCAATGCTAACCTAAAGCATCTAAAGCTCCATATTCCATGGGACATGTTTCCCGGAAACTTCTAAATAGCTGCCCAGGGAAACATGTTCCTGCCAGCAGCCCCTTGGGGCAGGCCAGGGCCACACCCTGACCCACTTGCACAGAGCTCCCAGGGCAGCAGCCTGGCCTCTGGGCTGCCCTGGGACAGCAGGGAGCTCAGAGCCCTGTGCTTCCAGCAATGGCTCAGCTGCACATGCAGCCTCCTGCTCCTCTCCCTGCCCCACAGCTGAGCACCCCTGCAGCTCCACGGGGCACTGGGAGCAGCACAGCTCATGGCAGGAGGCACCTGCAGGGCAGAACTGTTCCCTGGCAATGTGCACAGGCTCTCCAGGCTGGCACAAGACCCTTCCTCCTGCCAGAGATTGGCCCAGCTCCCACCTTACCTCTGTGTGAGACTGAGCCATGTTCACAAGGGAACAGGTGAGTTAGATGACCTTCCTCCTTTATCATACCATATACGTGTCCAATAGTTGAAGCTCTAGAGGGACTTTTGAATTTTTGAGAAAATTTCTTTGTTTTTATTTTTCATGGATCTAGCCTGTGTTTAATTCTTCTGAACACTATTGAGTTATCGTGTCTGAAGGGAAAGGTGGAAAGCTCCAATGATAAGAGGGGAGGAATGATTTCTTCATGCTGGTGGCCTTTTGTGAATACCCAGTAAAGACCAACACAGCTGTGACTGCTATTTCGGCAAACCTCAAAGAGCTCTCAGCACCGTAATATCATCCTCAGTGATGGACCCAATCACCAAGCAGAGGAAGAAGAGGAAATTTATCTGTAGTGAGACCCAACATTGATGGCTAAGAAAGTTACAGGACTTGCATCTCCTGACCATGTTCAGTTTGTGGCCATCTGTGGCCACAGTCCCTGTCCTGGCTGACAGTATGAGTGATTTGCCTACTGTCAAAAAGGAGAAAGCAGAGCAAACTAATGACAGAATCTTGTGATGCCATGGGCATCCTTGCAGGATCACCTGTAGCTGTCAGCCACCAACTCTGACACAGGACCAGCACTGACAACCATGGACCAATGTTCCCTGAACCCTGGTGAGACTTTTCTCCATTTTGGTCAGGCCTTTCTCACCTTTTCCTTCTGTGGTCTTTCCTTTTCCAGTAAAATCCATGTTTGAAACCGTACTTGTGTCTCACAGAAGTATCTCTGTTGAATTTGGGAACTCTCTGGGATAGCAGCGACAGGAGCTGGTCCCCTGCCCTAGAACAAGGTGGGGTGACTCCAATGGCCAGCAGTGGGCACAGACAGCAGAGCCAGACGTGTCTCCTGCTGCGTCTCCAGCCGCTGTGTCCGTGTCACCCACAACCTTCCCAGCCCCAGCGCAGGGCTGCCCCTTTGTGACGCGCCCACCTGTGGTTCTATTGTTTCTATGGCCACAGAACCTCCACCCCAGCTCCATCCCCTTCCCTTCCCTTCCCTTCCCTTCCCTTCCCTTCCCTTCCCTTCCCTTCCCTTCCCTTCCCTTCCCTTCCCTTCCCTTCCCTTCCCTTCCCTTCCCTTCCCTTCCCTTCCCTTCCCTTCCCTTCCCTTCCCTTCCCTTCCCTTCCCTTCCCTTCCCTTCCCTTCCCTTCCCTTCCCTTCCCAAGGGCAGCCAGCCCTGGGCCCGGGCAAGCCTGAGGGTTTCACACTGTCTAAGAAGTTGATGCTTTCCAAAGCTACTTTTCAAGACCTTCATTTCTGTAATTCCCACTCAGTTCTGGGCTGCAGCTTGTTGGCTGAGGATTTTGTTTATTTCTCTTCACAGCAAATAAAGTGCTGTGACACAACCAGTTATTGGCAGTAAAAGAAGCTTTGCACCCCCTAGGATATGACCCCTGAATTCAGTTGGCTGATATCATTAGAGAACAAACTGACCATCCAAACATTCCACCTTTGCTCCTCTTCATTGCTTCAGGGGTTTATTCCCTGCTTTCTTTGTTGCAGAGACACTGAAACACAACATAAACAGGATTTGCCTCAAAATATTTCTGATCTTGGTGCTTCCTGACAATTCAAAATTTTCTTAATGGAAATAGCACGGAGCAGGTTTTTCTGAAATACTCTCCAGCAGAGTGGTTAAAACTAATGCTTGATTTGGCAGAACTGAGCATGAGCCAAGGGACCAGTGGGTCTGATCCCTTTTCCTGCATCAGCAAAATTATTTCTTCATGTCTCATCTCTCCTGTCTCCTCAAAGAAGCTTTTCACTCTTCATTCACTGCCCCCAGTATTTAGTGGGCCAATATGATCAGTGTGTCTGTAGGGTGGAAATTGGCCATGCAAAGGTTCTCCTTCATTGTGGCAGGGGTTTATTCCTGCTTTCTTTCCTGCAGACACACCCAAACCCAACACAGCAACACCAGCCTCAAAACGATTCTCATTTTGACTCTCCCTGAAAATTCAGAACCATCCTCAGAGTGTTTCCCTTTTCCCAGCGACAGACTCCATGGCTGGGCTCTCACTTGCACGGAGTGAAGAAGAGCTGTTGCACTTGCCAGTGGCTCAGGGGGTTCACAATCAGTGCTTTGAAAGCAGCTTTTGTGCACACTCTGCCTCCCTGAGCCAAGCAGCATTCCTGGGCATGGACACCCCTGCTGCAGCCAACATCCTCCCAGAACAGCTGCAGGAACGAGATTGCAGCAAGTCCTGCCTGAAGGAGTCTCCAGTCTGCTGCAGCCCTGCACCTGCAGTGGAATCATCTTGTGCTGCCATGAGGGAGCAAAAGGGGTGAGGGGCTCTTTGCAGATGAGGGTCTCCTCAATGTGCTGCTGCTGCTGCTTCCTGGGTCTGATTCAGCGCTGGTGCCTTCCCCCACAGCTCTATCAGGAGCCTGCCTGGAAAAATGACACTGTCAGTGCAAGTGGCAGCCACCCATCCCTGCCATGGCTCTGCCCACAGGGCGTTCTGCCTACCAAGCTGCTCCAGTCAGGTGATGTTAGACAACATAAAAATAGCTTCAAACAATGCATTTTCCACATTCTGCCAAAATCATGGCCACACAGTCCACATGTTGGGGGCAGACTGCTGTTGGCAGAATGGGGGCAGCCCCAGCAGCTGCTCTCCTCGTGGCTGGATGGCCATGGCAGTGGAGGCGAGTCTCTCACCGTGCCCACTGCTGTGGCACCCTGTGCTCTGGAGTTGTTCCCACTGAACTGAGGGTGCTGCTACAGCAGCAACATCACTCCACACATTTGATAACAAAGACTTGGAATGGCATACAGGAGTTGCCTGAAGAGCTACTTAAAAAAAAAGGGGAGGGGGCAGGGGAGTTAGAATAGTTCACTCCTTCTAATACAAGCATACATGGATTTAAGCAGGAACATTGGGCTAATCATACTGGGGACTGGTTTGAAAGCCTTGTCTCTAGCCAGGTTTTTTCAAGAGAAAGGAGTAGATAATATTTAACAACACATCTGTGAGCAAGTCTGAGGCAGAAATCAAAGCACAAGACAAATACTCCCAAATTTGCTACCCATGGGGAAAGGAAGCAGAAAGGCAGATAAAACAAGTGCCATTGCAGCTAAATTGCCTGCATTTATCTCATGGTCCAACCTTTCTGTACAAAAGCACCTCAATTCAAATGCACAGCTGGAGATCAAGGAATGAAAGTGTTTTAAGAGCATTTAAAGCCTGGTTCCCTTTACTTTCAAGGAAAGGGAGATGCTAAATTCCTTAAAAATATCAATGTGGGTCTATTTGGGACTGCATCCTACAAAACAAGGAATGGATGTTTAGAGCTGCAGAACTGTTTCATTGGAAAACCCCTTTAAGACCAGAGAATCCCCCGAATATTCTGAGGCTGCTAACACTGCCAAGGTCACCACTAAAGCATATCCCAGGACAGGATGCTCTTGGCCTTCTTGGCCACCTGGGCACTCGCTGGCTCATGTTCAGCCACTGCCAAACAGCACCCCATGACTTTTTCTTCTGAGTGGCTTTCCAGCCTCTCTGTGCCCAGCCTGGAGCCTCCCATGGCTGTTGTGGCTGACATGCAGCATGGGGCACTTCACCTTGTTGAACCTCATACAGGTGGCCTCAGCCATGATCCAGCCTGTCCAGGTGTCTCTGCAGACACTTTCTACCCCCCAGCAGATCAACAGTCCCACCCAGCATGGGTGCCTCTGTTCCCAGGGAAACTCGCTGAGCTGTTTGGCATGGACACTTTTATGCAGAGCCCCGTCATTGGGAGTGCAGGTCTGGGCTCCTGGACAGCTCAGGGGGCCTTGGCCCTGGAGTGTCACGATCCGCTCAACCTGAGCGGGAGTCATGATTGTTTGTTCAACCCCAGGGTGCAAAAGACAAAAGCAAGAGACTCAGGTTTGTTTAGCAGAAAGCAGTAATGCAATTTATTACGTGCTAACAATCAAGTTTTGAGAGAGGGAGAGAGAGAGGGATGAAGTAAAACGGGGAGAGAGAGGGAGAAAGGATGGGATATAGCTACCAACAGATGGGACGCATTCTCGTGGCCTCCGATGAGATGAGACGAGATGCATCTTCAATCTGTTGGGGAGAAAGAGATCTCAAAGTCTTTTTAGGAAAGTCACTTTTTATAGTCCTTTTCCAAAGCGAGTGGCCTCTGTCCAAAAGGTGGGAAGATTTATGGACTATTGTTTGTGGAGATTGTAGCCCCATGATGCAGGTGCAGGGACAGGGTGCAATAACCAGCACCCTGCAGCACCATGACAAGCACCAGGCACAGCTGCAAACAGCCCTTGGCCCACAAGCATCCACCTCGGCCAGGCTGGAGCTCCGGGTCAGGGCAAGTGGTGCAATCTCAGGGCCCAGTCTCTGATGATGGTCGTGAGGCAGATCAGAAAACTTTGGACCGACTCTTACATGTGGTCAGTGTGGTGTAGGCATTGGCATCTTCATAGTGGGTGTGGTCAGAAAGGTGTGGTCACTGGTTGTGGTTAGTTAGGGTGAAGGGTGGGTGTAGGCATTGGGTGTGCTCAGAGGGCTGAAGTTATTGGAATGTGGTTAGCAGAGATGGTTTGTGTGGTCAGTGGGTGTGGTCAGTGGGTGTGGTCAGTGGGTGTGGTCACTAGCTGTGGTCAGTGGGTGTGGTCAATTGGGTAACGGGTGAGGATTGTCAGTTGGGTGATCAGAGTCTGTGGTCATTGGTGTGGTTGGTGGGTTTGGTCAGTGAGGGATGGTCACTTGGTATGGTCTTTGTAGGCAGTGGGGGTGATCAATGGGGGTGTGGTCAGTGGGTGAGGTCAGTGGGGGTGTGGTCACTTTGTTGCAATATGTTTCAGTGAAATAGAAATATAAAATTAGTAGTAGTTATTCTAAGGACTGATCAAGTAGCTTAGGCTCTGAGATGGCAAGAGTGAGGGGTATTCAGTTAAGTAAATTTATGTGTGTACCGAAGTAGAACTTGCTGAAACAATAGAAATGTTTCTCTCTTGAATAGTGCATTGTTTATCTACATGATGTATGTGACTTGTCTAGCCGAGTGTAACAATTTATTACTTAGAGAAATGTAGACAGATTAGGAGAACCTTGAGAAAATCACATAGGGGTAGTGAAGTAAGAAAATCAAGGATAAAGAAATTCTCCAAGAAGTGTATTTAAGCTCTGAGAAATTGTAATCTGGCGGGCTCTGACTTTGGACGCTAGTCCTCAGACCCCAGGGCCCTCAATAAAGCACTGCACTAAACAATCTAGTTGTTTCGTGTCTCTCTGTCGGGCAACAGTTTTCTGGTGACTGCGGCAGGACTCCGAGGGCTGCTGGGGCGGTTCGCGTCCTGATCCACTCCACGCCGGCACCGAGTGATTCTCGGGGAGTCATCAGTTCGTGCCCGACCCCGCACCTGTCGGAGAACTGCAGGAGGTAAGCCCGAAGGTGCTTTATTCTCTGGTACTGGGTGCCTGCCCGTAAGATGAGGTAGTGGGCTTCACCGGTTTGGGCTAAAGACGTCTTGGTAAAAGCCTCGGCGCCGGCTGTAAGACGCGGCGAAAGCTTCGCTGGTCCGGCACTTGCTCCCCCACAGCATCGGAGGGTGGTGAGTTTGGTTGGTTGGTCTGTCCTTGGTCTGTTCTTTATTCACCTGTCTAACTTTTCTCTCATTTCTCTATTGTTGGGAATGATGCCGTTTAAAACCTTTTAGGCGTTGGTACAATCTAATGGAAAGGTTCCAAAAAATACTCCTTTGGGATGCTTACTAAAGAAATGGAAGGACGGGGGGTTTGCTGAGGAAAGGTTGACAAAAGGGAAATTAGTTGATTATTGTAACCGTTGGTGGCCTCTGTATGCGTCGGAAGGGGGGCTGGAGTGGCCATTAAATGGGACAATTGATAAAGGAAAAATAGCCCCTTTAATGCAATATTTAAAAGAAAATGGGAAATGGGATAAAATGCCGTATTTGGATCTGTTTTATTACTTGGGAAGGAAGCCGGAATGGTTGAAGGAATGTGAAATATTAATGGCTGGGCTGCAAAACGAAGGCATAGGGGAATGTGAAGGATGTAAGAAAAGGGCAGTATGTATGGCTTGTGCGGTGAAAATGGATAAGAAAGAAGAAGATATGTCTTTATATGTGGCTGGTCCTTCTCACCAAGCTGGTCCCTCTGCCCCTTCTATGAGTGAGGGAGAACAGGGGGAGAGTGATGAGGAAGAGGAGGATGAGATCATGGAGTCCCCACGGACACCGGGATGCTCTCGGCTTTCAGTAGCCCTCCATCCTCAGACTCCCTCCCCGGGTATCTCCCGTGAAGCCCAAAGAACTCCTCTGGCTTCCCAAACCCGCCAGGGTTGGAGAAATCAGACAGAGCCACAATTGATTGCCCCACTCCGAGAGGCGGTTGGACCCCAAGGGGAACGTGTTATAGTAAAGGTCCCTTTTTCCCCCAGCGATTTGGTAATTTGGAAGCAATCGGTGGGAAGCTATAGGGAAGACCCAGAGAGAACTGCACGGGTGGTGAAAATGGTTATTAGGACTCAGAATCCGGATTGGAATGATTTGCAGGTTTTGTTAGACACATTGATGGATTCTACAGAAAAGGAGATGGTACTGAAAGCAGCTCAAGAAAAGGCTAGAGAGGACATTCAGTCTCAGAGGATAGTGGAATTGTCGGTGAATGAGGTGGTACCCCATGATGATCCAGGGTGGGACCCGAACACAGGGGAAGGATACTGAAGGCTGCAGCGGTTTCAAGAATTAGTAATAGAGGGAGTCAGGAGTGGGATGCCGAAAACACTGAATTGGTCTAAATTGTACTCAGTTAAGCAGGAGAAAAATGAATCTCCTTCTGCTTTTTTGGAAAGACTAAAAGATGCGGCTAGGAGATATACTAGCCTGGATGTGGAATCAGAAGCAGGGCAATTGCAGATAGCTTTATTATTTACTGGGCAGTCTCAGGATGATATTAGGAAAAAGCTACAGAAGCTAGAAGGGGAAGACACAAGGAGATTAGAAAAATTATTAGAAACAGCCTGGAAGGTGTACAATAATAGAGAAAAGGAAAGAGCAAAACGCCAGCAAGCCAGTATTTTAGCATTAATGCAACAAGCAGGAGGGCAACGTGGTAGGGGAAAAGGATACAGAGGACAGGATTGAGGAGGACCTGGCAGTAGAGGAAGAGAATTTTATCAAGGTAATGGGAATAGTGGTGGTTTTGTGGATGGAAGGTTGGACCTGAATCAGTGTGCGTTTTGTAAACAGATGGGGCATTTGAAAAATGAATGTCCGGCCAAAGGGGGGTTCGGGATGGGAGTGAACGGGAACACTAATGGTTTCCCTAGTTACCCTCTTACACCAGCAGATGCCACTCAAGCCCAAATAATGATGATGGGAAGTTATCAGAACCAAAATCAGAGCTGACTGGACGAGGATCTTAAGGTTAGAATTAGGGTAGAAGGAGAGGATCAAATATTTAGAGTAGACACTGGGGCTGTGCATTCGGTTTTGAATAAAGGGTTAGGACCATTGAGTGATACTACTGTACAGATAGTTGGAGCTACTGGGCAGGTAGAGGAACAGCCCTTTTTGCAACCTATGAGCTTGAAATTTAGGAAGAAGAAATTAGATCATCGATTTTTATATATGCCAAACTGCCCAGAACCGTTGTTTGGAAGGCATTTTTTATTTATATTGAATGCCAGAATTATATTTGAGAATGGTCGGGTTAAATTAGAAATTCCGGATGAAGAGATTGGGAAAATTTTCGTGGTTAGTGAAGTAGATCCTCTACCCATTCCGGTACAGATAGAACAAGCAGTAGTGCCTTGGGTATGGGAAACGGGGGTACCGGGAAAATCAAAGGCGGCACCTCCTGCAATTGTAGAATTAAAAGAAGGAGCAAAACCTGTGAGGGTACGGCAGTATCTTATTAAATTAGATGCCAAACGAGGAATAGCCTCAATGATTTCTCAATATACAACTCTTGCGTTATTGAAGGAGTGTGAGTCTGAATATAATACCCCAATTTTTCCAGTAAGAAAACCCAATGGTAAATATAGATTAGTGCAGGATTTAAGAGCAATTAATGAGATAGTAAAGGGCATTCAGCCGGTGGTTGCCAATCCCTATACCCTGTTAACATCCATGTCAGAGAAATTTAAATGGTTTATTGTGATTGACTTGAAAGATGCCTTCTTCTGCATCCCATTCGCCTTTGAATGGGAAGATCCTGCGACAGGACGGAAAAGACAGCTCACGTGGACCTGACTTCCTCAAGGATTTAAGAACAGCCCCACAATCTTTGGTAATCAACTCGCCAAGGAATTAGAGGAGTGGAAGACTATGCAGGTAAAAGAGTCTCCTTTTTCTTACGTGGTATTGCAATATGTGGATGGCATACTAGTGGCTACAGAAGGAAAAGAAAAATGTACCTTTTTGACAATTACCTTACTAAACATGTTAGGACAAGCAGGATATCGAGTCTCACAGGAAAAGGCGCAGTTAGTACGAGAAAGCGTGCTATATTTAGGATGTGAGCTAACCCAGGGACAACGCCGTCTAGGCGTGAATAGAGTAGAAGCAATTTGCTCTATCCCACTTCCCAGAAATCATCAAGAATTGAGATCATTTTTAGGCATGGTCGGGTGGTGTAGACTATGGATATTGAATTTTGGACTCATGGCTCGACCATTGTATGAAGCTTTGAAAGATCAACAGCTGGAATGGACCGCCTCTCGGAAAAAGGCTTTCCAGGATCTGAAGCAAACCCTGAAAGAGGCGCCGGCTCTGGGTTTGCCAGATTTGATCAAACCCTTTCAACTGTATGTAAATGAAAGACAGCGGCTGGCGATTGGGGTATTGACTCAGAGGTTGGGGTCCTGGAAAAGGCCAGTGGGGTATTTTTCAAAGCAGTTGCATTCTGTAAGTGCCGGGTGGCCATCCTGCTTGAGGGCTGTAGCAGCAACAGTGCTGCTGATACAAGAAGCTCGAAAACTCACATTGAGGGGAAAAATGGCTGTGTATGTTTCTCATACGGTGTTAACAGTGTTAGAACAAAAAGGACCACATTGGCTATAATCCAGCCAAATGTTGCAGTATCAGGCAATATTGAGAGAGCAGGATGATGTAGAATTAGAAACTACTAACCATGTAAATCTGGCAGAGTTTCTTCACAGTGAGGCGAAAGAAAAAGAACCTACACATGATTGCGTTGAAGTAATTGAACAAGTATACTCCAGCTGGCCGGACTTAAAGGATACACCATTGGAAACAGCAGACTGGGAGTTGCTTACCGATGGATCCAGCTTTATGGAAAACGGTACTAGGTATGCTGGGTATACAGTGGTCACGGTTTCACAGGTAATAGAGGCCAAAGCCTTGCCTCCCGGAACATCAGCACAAAAAGCGGAAATTATTGGACTGACCTGAGCCTTAATTTTAAGCACAGGAAAGAAAGCGAATATTTGGACTGATTGGAAATATGCTTTCAGAGTGGTACACATTCATGGTGCACTGTGGAAAGAAAGAGGGCTGCTTAATTCACAGAGGACTCTAATAAAACATCATGAAGAAGTTTTGGCTCTGCTTGATGCTGTGCACAGACCAGAGCAAGTGGCAGTAATGCATGTACGAGGACATCAAAAGGAAGAAGGAAAGATATTCGATGGTAACCATTTGGCAAATTACACGGCACGAGATGTGGCTCAGCAGGTTTGGACTCAGATGGCTTTAATACCTGTTAAGGTAAATTCTATAACACCTTATTTAAATCAACAGCCACAGTACACCCCTGAGGATGAAAAATTGGCACACTTGCTCTGGGCCCAGAAGAACACTATGGGATGGTATGTAACCCTTACAGGACAAGTAGTGGTACCCGGGAATATCATGAAAGTCATTTTAACCACAGAACACAATAAATGCCATTGGGGCGCAGAGGTATTGGTGAAATTTCTGAAAAATGACATAATCTCTAACGGGATGCTAACATTGGCAAAGCGGGTGAATGCAATGTGCCCAGTTTGTTGGAAAAACAGTCCTGCGGTGAGAAAGCAAATTCAGTTAGGAAAATTGCAGGTAGGGCCGGAGCCAGGAGATTATTGGCAGATAGACTTTTCAGAATTGCCACGAGCACAGGGGTATAAGTACATACTGGCTTATATGTGCACATTTTCTGGATGGCCAGAAGCTTTTCCATGTAGAACCAATCAAGCTAAGGAGGTAGTTAAGACATTGTTGAGGGAAATTATTCCGAGATTCGGGGTTCCACTAGGGCTATCATCAGACAGGGGGCCACATTTTATTGCCACCATAGTACAGGAAGTAGCTCGAATGTTAGATATAACCTGGAATTTACACACACCATGGAGACCTCAATCAAGTGGACAAGTAGAGAGAACGAATCAGACCTTAAAAGGGCAAATTAGAAAAATCTGTCAGGAAGCCAAATTACAGTGGCCCCAAGCGTTACCACTAGCTCTACTAAGAATTAGAATCAAGCCGTGAGAGAAGGTGGGAGTAAGTCCATACGAAATATTGTATGGCAAACCATATCATGCAAACACTCTGAAAGGCAATTTACACATAACAGGGGACCAGGTAGTTTTCAATTACATCATTTCTCTTCATAGAATTCTTAGTTCTCTGTGAGGGGCTTTGCAGTGGATCAGACCGCTTCCTCTAGAGAATCCTGTCCATGACATTCAACCTGGAGACAATGTGTACATAAAAAACTGGTCAACGGAACCACTGAGGGAAACATGGGACGGCCCCCACCTGGTAATCTTGATAACCTTTACAGCAATCAAGGTGGCAGGAATCGACAACTGGATACATTACACTCGAGTCAAGAAGGTTCCTACTCAATGGGAAACTCAAATCATGTCCCCGACGCGTTTGAAAATACGGGCCGTACCAAACTGTTAATTACTGCTTTGTTAGTGATGTTGAGATTTTTGTCTACTCATGGAATGGTAATTGTCTCTGTTTCAGAACCGATAGTTGGAGCGATGGAAGGGATGAACGTGAATTTGACCTCTGAGATCCGAGATGACCAGAAAATTGGAGCTGAGGAAATTACAGCATATTAGAAAAAGGGGGGTAAAGACTGTAAAGGTGATATTGTCACAGTTTGCGATAGAGATACACACACTGGTAATACTACTTTGATGATAACAAATGTAACGACAGATGAGACAGATCTGTTCACATGTTTAGTAGTGGTACAAGGCAGTTTCAATTACAAGCAAATTAGACTTAAGGTAGAAAAGTGGGGGAGCAATATTAGCAAGATAGTGGTTTCCCCTTTCAAGGCCAAGGTTGATATGTGGGATGGACCTCCTTTAAGGATCAATTGCACATGGACAATGAAAAGATCAGTGGACAATAATATTCAGTTACTTGGTGGAAATGGGAGAAGGAGGCTGTGCAATGGACAAAACCTATAGGACAAACAAATGTGGTGATAAGTGAATTTGCAGAAGTAAGTTGGTTAAATAATACTCGAGCAAAATTGGGGTCATCTGAGGGAAGTTATATTTGTGTAACAATATGTGGTTGGTATACAAACTATGGAAAAAGGGAAGTAGTAGGGACAACCCATTTAGGACTGGGAGTGAGACCAACACATGGAATATACTGAGCAGAACGAGGAGTTCCGATAATTTTGGAATGTAAGGTGAGGGCTGGAATTGAATTCACAGAATTCGGATGGTGGTTCAGGAAGGGTAACCTTCCCCAAAGTAGCAAACATCACGCTGAAAGGAGAAAGCTAGGACATTCCCTTACTTTAGTCATACAAGACGTACAAGAAAGTGATGAAGGAACTTATTGGTGCTGGGTAGCGAAAGAGGCTTGGTGGGCTCACTCAAGGACCATGGTAACGTTAACACAGGGACACATTCAGCCGTGAAGGGTAAGGGAAACATCAAACAACACAGAAATTGAACTCCCAGGGTTTAGACGGGGTGAAGACCAAGAGAATTTAATTGTAAGATTAATTAGATTTTGGGATGGTTCAAAATGTATCCAAAATTACAGCCTGTTTGCCTTTACCACAAGCCGCAAGTGAACCCATTCTATAGGGAAGAATACCTATTACGGAAATGCCAAATGCTTTTGCTAATATAACATGGAACTGCAAGATGGTACCGAAAGAAATTGTTGAATGGATAAAAGTATGTACTATTTTATTTCAACAGTTAACTCAAAAACAATCTGAACAGTTACCAGGATATTTTACTTGGGTTAATGATCCTAAGGTGGCCGGAAATTGCATGGTAACAGGAACAGTAATGCCGCCGTGTGTAAAAAGTATAATACACAGGAAAAGGGTAACAAGGGAAGAAGTGTGTGAAAATCATACACGGGTTGCTACCTTGGAAGAATGGGAAACAGTTTGGGGACCAAGCTTGTTAGAAACCTATAGTTACATTGATACAGTTAAATGGTGGATCCAGTGGATGGGGAAAGTTAATCAGACACACAAAGGTTTAACTATGCTACATTCTACGCAGAGACAACTCAGACAGCAGAAGGAAAATTGGAATTGTACAAAAATAAACACTTGTGACACTCCGGAATTAGAAATTGGACTGATGCCTGTAAGGATGCTGTTAAAATTAGGATGTGAGTGTAGAGGATATAACCATTCTATGACAGGAACTGCCAGCCAGAAGGACATAAATTGCAAGACTACCATGGTAAGGAGTCCAGGGAATTCAGTATGGGTATTAGGACATGGTTTGTGGACAACTCATATGCCAGTAGATGGGCCAGTTACCCAAATCATGTTAGGAATCCCAACATTATGTCCCTTCTGGAAACAATCTAAATTAAAACTACAAATGACAAGGCACAAGAGGGAAGCAGAAAATGAGGAAGATCAATGGCATGAACCTGACAGTGGAGTAAAGTTTGGTTGGGCGTTAGAATCCTTGTTTGCTCAAATTGCCTCTTACAGGAATAGAGAAATGATCTATCGATTGATGGGACAAACAGAAAGATTAGCAGCCGCCACCAAGAAGGGTTTTAGGGATTTAAATCTCCAGCTGCAAGCTACAACTCGTATGACTATACAGAATAGGATGGCTTTAGATTTGTTGTTGTTAAAGGAACATGGAGTGTGTGGATATTTAAGCAATAAAATAGACCATTGTTGTATCCATATCCCAAATGTGACAGTTGACATAGACAAAGATATTTCTCAATTGGAAAGTGTGGAAGGAAAAATTAAAGATTTGGAAAAAGAGGCAGAGCACAATTGGGTTGGTGCTCAGTTTCAGTCATTAGGGCTCCAACTTTCTGGATGGATCTCATCAGTGATACAATATGTAATTATAATTGTAATTGTGGTACTTATTGTCGCTGGAGTGTTTAAGTGCATTACAGGTGTAATCACCAAGGAGCGATTGCATACTAGAAGACTGCTCAGTGCCATGACCCATGCTCCAGTGACACCACCTCCGTCATATAAGGACACGGTGCAATTTGTCCAATCTCCAGATGAAGATCGAGTGAATATTTGAGCATCCCTGCAAAGGAGATTGAGTGATGCTCAAAAGGAGGGAGTTGTTGCAGTGTGCTGTAGTAAATAAGAATAAAAGAGTTAGTAGTATTTATGCTAAGGACTGATCAAGTATCTTAGGCCCTGAGTTGGAAAAAGTGAGGGGTATTCAGTTAAGTAAATTTATGTGTGTACCGAAGTAGAACTTGCTGAAACAGTAGAAATGTTACTCTCTTAAATAGTGCATTGTTTATCTACATGATGTATGTGACTTATCTAGCTGAGTGTAACAATTTATTACTTAAAAAATGTGGATAGATTAGAAGAACCTTGAGAAAATCACGTAGGGGTAGTGAAACAAGAAGATCAAAGGATGAAAAAGTCCTCCAAGAAATGTATTTAAACCCTGAGGAATTGTAACTAAGGGGGCTCTGACTTTGGACGCTAGTCCTCAGACCCCAGGGCCCTCAATAAAGCACCGCACTAAACAACTCTGTTGTTTCGTGTCTCTCTGTCGGGCAACAGTACCAAGGGTCCATTGTTACACTGTGGGGGACTCAGGAAACCAAAGGACCATTGAGACATTGCAGGCCCTCATGGAACAATGGAGATTATTATGAAACAGAATCACAGAATTAACAAGGTTGGAAAAGACCTTGGAGATCATCAAGTCAAACCTATGACCTAATGTCACCTCATTAACTTAATCATGGCTTTGAATGACCCAGCCTGTCTCTTTTGAAATGTCTCCAAGGACGGCGACTCCACCCCTCTCTGGGCAGAAGATTCCAGTACCCAATCACTGCTTCAGTGAAGGTTTTTCTTGGTGTCAAACCTATACTACACCTGGCTCATCTTAAGACAGACTCTCGTTCTGTCAGTGTTTGTTCAGTAGTTTAGACTGACCCCCACCTGGCTACAGCCTCTTTTCAGGTAATTGTGGAGAGTCTCACTAGAGGCCGTTGTAGCCATTGGGGTCATTGTAGCACAGCAGGGCCTCATGGAATCCAGGGGAGCACAGTGACAGTGTGGGGCTCCATGGGATGAAGGGGCCATTGTGACACCCTGGAACCAAAGAGACCTTTATTATGATGCCTTAAGTTCTGAGTTTTCTGTTCTGCTTGGGTATACTTTTCCCTTGTGCTTAGGGTGATGAAGACAAAATAGTCTGATTCCAGTTATTGATTCAAAGAGAGTTTCTTCAAACTCCAGGCCCTAAGAATAAACAATGTGGAAGAAGAAGGGAGGGCCAGCCAGGAGGTGAGGAGGATGACACCTTACAATTTTAGACTTAATTGGATGGTCGACTCCAAATGGAGTAGGCAAATGGACTGAAATCTATAAAAATGTGAAATCATGTGACCAAGCCGTCTTTTGCTTCCACCTTGGAGCCATCCAGGCAGGGTAGGGGCCACACTGTGGCACTGGTACTGCCAGGGCATGGCCTTTGAAGGACTCTCAATAAATACCCATTTTATTTCCCTTAACTCTGTGTGATCTCTGTTCCAGCTCCTAATGGCAACAGTTACACTACAGAGCAGAAGAGGGAGACCCTTCTACCCTTTTCAGCCCTCATGAAACCAAAGGTCCATTGAGATACTGTGGTATGGGAAATGGAGGCATGGAGATCTCTCAGGGCCTTCTGCATACAGGCTCAGAGATATAAATGGATATAATTTGGAGAATTAGAATGTTAAAGTGAAACAGACATGAAACAAGAATATAAATTTTCAGTTTAAGTAATCACATATTTTAAGCAAACAGAAATATGTATTTTATAAATGAACAGAATATGTAAGGGAAGATAGTAAAATATTTTAAAGTTTAGCTATAGGACCTGTTATAAAGTTAGTTAGGGGTTTAAGATGTATCAATGTACTTTTGTGAAATGTTATATGGTTGGTTGAAAAATGACACATTGCAACAAAGCCACGGGAAGCAAAGCAATTAATGATTGGTTAGCAAACTTCATAGATTTGGCTAAAAAACTAACATAAGGCATTGTAACTAAGAATGAGGTGGCTTTGATACTATGGCGTTGGATGTAACACCTTTAATGTCTCACCTTTTTATGAGACTGATGCAATAAAGCAATAAACCATCTTTTACAACGTCTCTCAGTTGCCCTATCGCTTGTCATATGAATGTCCCGATAGGGATCTTCCAGACATCAGGTCCCCCCATTAGAAATCAATAGGGATTTAGGGGCATTGGGTCTACCTTACTGAAGTAAATGAGGATTTAGAGCAAGCAGATTTACCCCATTAAAGTCAGTGGAAATTTTGTGGAAATTTGAGGACGAAATGGGGAAATTTGGGTAAAATTCAAGGAAATCTTTGGGCTTAATTCCAGGAATTTCCACTCCAGGATCACGGTGCTGATGTTCTGGAAGTCCTGGATGAATTCCTGGAAGCCAATCCTGAATCCCTGATTCCTCACCTGTGGCCCATGCTGGAGCTGTGCCTTCAGGTAAGCCCAAAAATCTCTGTTTTCAGACCAAAATCTGGGAATTTTGAGCCCAGAATTGGGACTTTTAGGACCAAAAATTATTCGACATTGGGTTCTACCCTTTGAAGTCAATGGTTATTGAGGGACACCAGATCTACCTCAATGAAATCATTTGGGGATTTAGGGACACCAGGTCTTCCTATTAATGGGGCTTGATCGGGAAGGGTTGCTGGTTAAACTGGGAGCATTTGGAAGGGCTTAGGGGAAGCAGTGGGGGAGGAACTGGAACCACGGGGTGGGGGGTGGGGGGGAACTGGCAGCAGTGGAAAGGAGGAAAGGGGGAAACTGGGCAAGCAAACTGGGAGAACTTAGAGGGGTTACTGGGAGCACTGGGGTCACTGGGAGCACTGGGTCACAACTGGGAACTCAGGGAGGGATTAGTAGAGATAATTGGGGATACACAGAACTCCTGGTCTACCCTGATCTAAGTCAATGGGGATTTAGGGACACCAGTTTTGGGGGGCTACAGGGGTTTTGGTAGATCCAGGTGTCCAAGGGGTGCCTAGGTGTATCCATGTGGTTTCTGGGGCGATCCAGGATATTTTACAGGTGCCCAGGTGTGCCCAGGTGATTTTTGGGGATACCCAAGTGAATTTTGTGTAGTACCCAGGTGTACACAGGTGATTTTTGGGGATATCCAGGATACTTTTGGGGCACCCAAGTGCCCCAATTCACCCTGACAGGCCACGAGAAGATGATGGCCACCGTTGAATCCCTGTCATTGTGGACACAGATGACCCTTGGCAGCTGGGGGGTGATTGTGGGGCACCTCAACATTCAGGGGGCAAAACACCAGGTGAGGGCCCCAGGGGTAGGAGGGTGACCCGGCATTTTGGTCCTCCCTCAGCCTGACGGCACCAGTGCACCTCTGCAGATCATGCTGATGCTCAAGGAGTCCACTGGCTCCCCCAGTGTTGTCCGGCTGCTGGAGTGGCTCGAGCTCCCCAACAACATTGTGTCGTTGTTGCCAGGATCTCTGGAATTTGCTGGCAGAGCAGAGGTTCCTGCTGGAGCAGGAGGTGCAGGAGTTGTTCTGCCAGGTGCTGGGGGCCATGCAGACCTGCACAGGGACATCAAATCAGAGAACGTCCTGCTCAGCCTGGCCACTGTCCCGTCCCTGAGAGTCTCTTCAAGCATGAGACCTCCACAGAGAGGACATGCAGGTGGTCAGGACTCTGGTTCTCTCGGAGGCACCGGCAAGAAAGCAGCTTGAGACAACCTTGTGTTGTTTCAAGGCTGTTTATTTATCTTATCTTTAAAAATGTTTCAGCCAGCCCGACACAGGTCCGGTCTGCAGGTCGACCATTGCAGAAGAACCCCTGGGCGGGCTGTGCCAAGGCTTCTACAGTCTAAACTACGTATACAATATTTACATATTTTCCCCAATGCCATGCCACCTCTTTACAATGTCCAGTTCTTTCCCCATCCAATCTGTGGTTCCCAGGGTGCAACTTCAACATGGAGGGGATGAAGAAGAAGGAGGAAGAAGCCCACCACACCCAGGATCCTCCATCTTGGCCACATGGCTCTTAATATAAACAATCCCAAAATCTACTTATACTACGTTCTAATATTCTAATTTACACTCTACTTATCATAATTTTCTGTGTCTCTTCCCTCAGCATTGGCAAATTCTCCCAAGGAGCCAAATCCAGCCCATGTGGCTCCTGGACAACACTCGGGAGTCTCAGAGGGGTCTACCAGGAGGGTTTTTGCATCCCCAGAGGAGCCAGGGAGGTACCCTGGACTCCCACATCTCCCCCCTCTGTTTGCACTAAAAAAGACCTCCTTCATGGTTCTGTTCAGAGCCCTTCGACTGTAATGAAAAATACAAGGTAGAACAATCAAAAAGACAACAAAGAAAATAACAATCCCTACTAATACATAAAAACCAACTGTCAAGATCTCTCTCCATAAGGGTGAGAGGTCAAAAGAGTCAAACTATCCATCCATGATCCAGTGGCTTCTCAAAGTTTTGCCACACCTTCCTGTAATTGTCATATATTTTCATGAATCGATTTTGAATGATCTGACAGGTTCATGTAGCACATTCCTGCAAATTCCTCACATCCATGTCCATGAGTCAGCAATAGATAATCAATTGCTGTTTTGAAGGGTCACTTTCTTCACACTGTCGACATCTGTTAACATGTTGTTCCGTGCATTGGAGTTAGCTTTGGTGTTTTTGCTCAGCCAGCAACCCAAACGATCTAATTGAGTCAAGGCCACCCCTGATGCTGTTTGAGGAGAGAATATCGCTACCAAGATTCTCTTCGCCTTGTTCCATGAATAGAAATTGTCATCACAATTTGGATCATATTGTTCAATCCCTCTTTCCTCTCTTTGTTTTAATTTTCTCAAAATTCTCTGATCAGGTGTTAACAATGTAAGTTTCCCAATGCTGCATGGACCTTCTTTGATGTTTGCAGGGATAGCAGGCTAAATTCTTTCCCCGCATATGAAAACGATTCCTTGTGGCAATTGCGCAGGAACTTGGGAGGATGGTTTGTTTGAAATCAATGTGTCATTTCACCATGAACTGTCATTTTTATAAACATCTTTGTTTGGAGTAACATCTATTTGGTTTTATGTCACCTCTGAACCTTCAAATTCTATACAAAAATTCATTTTCATTGAACCAAAGATTTCTAATTCTTCTGGTTCGAAAGAGGCCACAGGGAGAGAGTGAACCCACGTATACCATGCATCTGTCTTTGAGGGTGCCCATTCTTCCACTGGAACTGCCACCAGACACGTTGAAAAGGCTTTTTCGGCCGGGAGGGTGTCAAACAAATTGTGTCCAACCCTGCTGCCTGTGCTAAACTTTCCCACACATTGTCCCTGGGCTGCATCATTGGTAAATCCATCTCATTGCCCAACATTTTTGCCAAAAAGATCAAACGCAATGTCACATGAACAAACATGATTTTCTCTAAGTCCTTTAAGTTTTTTCTGCGTCACTTGAAGAATTTGTGCCATTGCTCTTTGTCTTGATCTGCAAGTCCCTTTCCTCACTCTCAGGGCTGGTTTCTGCTTGTGTTGGAGCCCGGTATGGCCTGATGCATTTCGCAGGCACCCATTTCACTCCTTTATTTGTGGAGACACAAGCAAAACCTTTCCCCCAAGTGATTAGTTTGAAAGGTCCTTCATTTTTACGTTTCCAAATTTTTTGCCATAACAAAAGGATTCTCCTTCAGTTTGGCTCTCGTCTCGTTCCTACAATGTCTTATGATGGTGGTGTTTGTTCTAAATAGGTCCATTAAAAAAATTCAGTACATACAACGCTTTATACAATCTCATGTGAGGTGTTGCCTCTGAAATGCCATGGGCTCCCACATTCTGGGACCTCCCTGGTGAGCCAGGACTGATGGTAAATGATGAAGAGCAGCTTGGGGAGCTCATCCAGCACCTCCCTCATCCTCCTAGGATAGATCCTGTCTGGTGCCAGAGACACCTGTGAGCATCTGAGTGGCTCAGCAGGTTCCCAGATGCTTCTTCCTGGATTACAGGGAGTCTGTTCTTCTCCCTGTCCCCATCTACCAGCTCAGGACAACACTTGTCCTGAAGACAACCTGTCTTAGTGCTGGAAACTGAGAAAACAAAGGTGTTAAATACTTCAGCCTTTCCTTATCTTTAGTTACTGTATTCTCCACTGCATCCAATAAAGAGTAGAGGTTCTCCTTATCCCACAATTTGCCATTAATTTAATAATAGAAACATTTTTATTATTTTTCAGAGAAGTGGCCTGGTGAATTCTTAATTGAGCTTTACCTCTTTAATTTTCTCTGTGTATGATGTAACAAGATCCTTGAACACTTCCTGAATGTTCTGACCTTCTTTCCAAAGGTGATGTTCCCCCTTTTTTCCCCTAAATTGCCACTAAAGCTCAATGCCCAGCCAGGCCAGCCATTTTCCTCACTGGCTCACTTTTTGGCATAGAGGGACAGACTGCTCCTTCCCCATGAAGATTACTTTCTTTGAATGTGTCCATCCATTCTAGACCTGTGTTTTTAAGGGCTGTTTCCCTTTAAAAAAAAATCAGTATCTAATTCAGTTATCCCCAAATCTGCATTTTGAATAGGCCACAGTCTGCTCACCATAATTCCAGTATAGAAGTTTGGTTGATGCCCCTCCTTCTTTCACAGAATATTGAAAACTCAGTTATTTCATGATCACTGTACCCCAGACAGACTCTGACCATCACATCTCCCTCCTTCTCTGTGAAGAGCAGGAGACAGAGATTTTTTTGGAAGTGAGAGTGTAATCAAAAATTCAGAAAAATTAAAAAACTTCTTAAAACGAATGTAACATTAAAAGGCAGCATTCTTTATTTGGCTAGATGCATAGTAGGGAAAGCTCCTCCAAACGCCATGCATGCTGAGTACAGGGAAGTTTCTGCTTATATTCTGTAGTTTGCAAACATTAATTAGCTGTCCTGAACTAAACACACATATGATAATAATTTCCCCAAAATCATTAACATATTTCCCCTCCCATTCATCCATGGGCTCTTCTGTCCTGGGCGTCTTTCTGATGGTCCCTGGTGGTCATGGACCCCAATGTTCCATTGGGCCTGGCTGAGCTGGCAGGACACTGAGGCTGGTGAATTCCAGTTCCCCTTCTTACACAACAGGCATTGTGTGGTTTGCAGAGGCCAGTGGATTTGGAGAACAAGCATTGTGTTAGCTCACCTGGGATGGGCAATTTATCACCTGGCACCATGAGGTCACAGAGCCAGGTGATGACATCACAGCGTGGGTTTTGTGAGGTCATCAAACAGCTACTACATCATAGGCTGTCTCTGCATCATCACCTGGGCTGTGTGAGGTCACTGGGTTGGTCACTCTGCCCCAGCCCCCCTCACAGTTTCCCCAGACAAGTCCAATGCTGTTCATGCCCAGCAGGGTCCCCTGTCCCTCTGTATCCCCCTGCTCCACCTGGAGCCACAGCCTCCCCCAAGAATGTCCCACAAATCAACTCCAGAGCCTGACATTGGGACAAGGGGCCAGGGCTGTGTGACCAGGACATCAAGGATGTGGATTATCCAGGTCACTGGGGCTGGTTTGGGTTTCCCAGGGCAGGAATGATGTTTGGCAGCTGGAGCAGGCTGAGGGAAGGGCCTCCAAGGTGGGGCTGGAGCCCTTTGGCTGTGAGCAGAGGCTGAGGGAGCTGGGCTTGTCCAGCCCGGAGCAGGGAAGGCTGAGGGGCTCCTCATGCCAGCCTGGCAGTGCCAGCCAGGAGCTGATGGAGAATACAGAGCCATCGAGACAGATTTCTACCCAGGGAAAAGATACTGCAGAGGCTGTTGGATCAAGTTCCTGTGGGCCCAGAATATTAGCATTAGTTCAGCTGTAGCTGTGCACAAAAAAGCTCTGCAGCCACTCTCTCTCTTTTCCTTCCTCTGGGCATGGAGGGAGCTCGTGACTTCAGTGTGTGACTCGTGTGTGCAAAGAGCAACTCTGGGCAGAATTGGGGCAGGGAGGGTTTGGGGCATCTTGGAATCTATATGGGCATAGAACGTGTTTTCCATTGGTTTGAGACTGTCTGCTGTGAAAGTGGATTTAATATCCAGCAGAGGAATTATTTTTGTTTTTTATGGAGTGGTGCCTTCCCTTGGTTTGTTTGCTTACAATAATTTAACATCCCTCTGTGTCTCAGGCAGCTCTTTGAGCAAGGAAAGCAGGTGGGAGTTGGTGCCAAGGAGCTGAAAGCTGCAGGCACAGCCTGGAGTGGAGGAAGTTCAGATTTGCACAAGAGTGCCAGGGGTTAGATGGAGAAATGGTGGGGTGGGGGTAGGGACAAAGTGTGATTGTTTGAAAGCTCAGACAAGTCCTTCCTAAAGCACAGGCTGGCAGTCGCTTTGTTTCAGGCAACCTGAACCCCAAATTGCTCTTGGTCACAAGTTCCTAAAAATGCCTGATTAGGTGTACTATAAATTGAATTATTTACTGAATGGACTCAAGATTAACAGATAAGAGACTTTAAATGGACTACTTACTGCACAGGATAAACAAAAGAAGTGCAGGTAGATACAAACACAGTGTACAATAAGTTACTGGTACTACAATATGTGAGAAAACAGCACAGATTAGGAGTCAACTTACCACCAAATTGATTATCTCCCTTCAGCCTCCTGACAAAGCAAGCTGATCATGGTCAGCTGGGAATTCCACCTGCCTGGCACCAGAGAGAACTCAGGACAGGACAGATGTCTGGCCTGGGTTATCTCAGCAATTCCTGAGAGGGGGAAGATGCCCTGAGTTATGGCCCAGCTGATGGACAGAACAGATGAGCCCTGCTAGGCCAGACGGGAAGTCCTGCTGCAGGAACCTCATGGAACTAAGGGTGCATTGTGACATTGTGATGCCTCCTGGAACCAAGGAGACCATGGTGACACCAATGAACCTCATGGAACCAAGGGTCCATTGTGACAGATCAAGGTCTCACGGAACCAAAAAGAGCATTGTGACATGGTGGGGTCCCATGGACCCAAATCTCCATTGTGACAGTTCAGAACCTCATGGAACCAAGGGGCCTTTCTGATACTGCAAGGCCTCAGGGAACCAAGGAGTGCAAAGGTGTCAAATATTGCTTGCAGGGTTCTGCCTTGGGGGTGAGGAATCTCCTTGGTGGCCCCCTGTGGCTGTTTGCAGTGGAGAACCTTAAAAATTTTGGATTGCTTCAAAAAAATTTGAAATCTCCTCTTTGCCTGAGTGTTGTCAGTTCTCAGAAACTCAGTGTGGAAAGGAAAATATAAAGAACCTTTGAAAGCTGAAGCACCTAGAGGCATTGAGCCCCACTGAGTGTTGTTACTGAGAAAGCCTCTCAAGTGACTAATTGAAGCAGATAATTGGAGGCCATGATTGCACAAAGCTCTCAGAGACTCCAAGGAAAAAACAAAACCCAAAGTCCTTGTAAAAACCTGCAGTCCCTGGGAGCTTGAAGGAGGTCCCAGGGCCATTCCTGACCAAGGCTCCCCAGGACTGGTCCCAGCAGATCCCTGAGGACACTGGGATGTGGGGGGATGCTGAGGGCAGCACAAGGGGTGACAGTGCCCAGCCTTGCTGGGGCTGTGCCAGGAGGCCCCAGTGGCTCAGGACAAGGTGTCTCCTCACAGCCCTTGGTCGCACAGACCCTGCTGTGCCCCAGGGCACCAAGACATGGCTTCTCTTTGTCCCCACCTGTCATCTCTGCCTCCAATTTCCTGCTCTAACTGGAACCTGGGGACACTTTCTCAGTTGTGTCCCTCAGAGGGACCCACTAAAACTTTAAGAAATATTGGAGTTTGATTCTGCATGAATTCTTGAGAGGTTTCCTAACAAACAATGGCTCTGCCTTGATTTCCCTCTGGTCTGGTGCAGTTCATCACAAAGTTTTCCCACTCCAGTTGTGGAGAAGTATTTTGTGGAGAAGTATTTCAAAGAGCTTCTGAGAAATACACATTCTAATTTTAAAGGGTGTATTTTATTGCTGTTCTCTTTGGAGTAGAGGTGATTGCAGCATCTAGTGATTGATATTGATCCAGGGTCTCTCCTCAGGAGGTCTGGCCTGCTCAGAGAAGCTGTGCCTTGAGGTCTGACCCAAGGTGGACAACCTTGCTCCACATTCCCCAACCCCATCCTGTCTGTCCTTCCTCACCTGGGACCTGCTTTGCTTGGAAGACCAGCTTCACTTAGGCACAGGGATGTCTCTCTTTTCTTATTTTTGGTGCTATCTAAAACTCTTATTTTTCCCCATGCAAAACAGACACACTGCTCAGGTGTGTGCCAGCCCAAGGTTCCACCAAGGAGGTTCAGGCCGGGGATCAGCGCTTCGGGGCTGCTGCCTGGAGTCGGCGCCATCTTTCCATTGTGCCTCTAACTCCCATCATGCCCTGTGGCCCCATAGTGCCCCTTTAGAGCCAGGACTACAATACCCATCATGCCCTGTGGCTCCATAGAGCCCAATTGGAGCCAGGACTACAATTCCCATCATGCCCTACACTCCACAGAACCCCCGGAATCCCCCCATATGTCCCATAAGTGTCCCCAGACCCCCAAGGATCCCTAAGTGCTCCTTCAGCTCCCATTCAGGGATCCCTAAAAGCCTCCCCAGAGCCCCTGAATGCTCCCAACACAATAAATGCCCCTTACAGCAACTTCCACGAATTGATCTCCTCTCATTCCTGCGAGCTCAGAACAGGTCAGAACCCAATCACTCACCTAAAGTTCCTGCCGTGCCCTGTGCCCTAAAGGGCCTGGTTTGAGCTCCCCAAGCTCCCCCCTAAGTGCTCCCAAACCATCTATGTTCCACTTGGAGGACTTGAAATTATGCCTCGGATGCAAATGTGTTCACCAAGTGCCCTCCTGGACCCCCAAATGAAACACCTGAGCCACTTCCAGGACTACAGCTCCCAGCAGGCTTCACAGTTCCATAGAGTGCTGGTCAAGCCGAGACTTCATCTCCCATCATGCCCCGCACCCCACCGGCAGACATTGCAGCTGCGCTTATGACTCCTATGATGCTCCACGGCCCCATTAAATAGTATTATACCCACACCTACAACTCCCATCATTCCCTGCACCCCAGACAGCCTTGACAGAGCCCCCCAAGTGCCTGCCCGGACCCCGAAGGGCCCCAGATTCCCCTCCCTGACCTCAAGTGCACCCCTGGACCCTCAAGTGGCACTCTGAAGCCCAAACCTTCCCTCAGGATCCCTAAGTTCTCTCTTAGATCCCACTCAATACCCCCAAGTGTCTTCCTGTCTCTCAGATTCCTTCTAAATTCTTTCCCCAAACCCAAAATTGCCCCAAATGTGCCCCACACATGTCTCCCTGGACCCCGAAGTGCCCACCTTGACCCTGTTTGAGAAAAATATGATAATAAAGATTACAAAATCACTGCAAATATTATGAATTATTTTAAAGAAGCAGAAATTAGAAACCAATAGAGCTTATTTAATTAAGGGAATTGTGTAACTTAGAACGAATGGCCAATAATTTTTTTGATTGCTGATAATGTATAGAGTTTTAATATAAAAAATAAAAGTAAGTTTTAAAACTATAGAATACTAATATTATAAATAAGACAAATATAACTGTAATTTTAATATTTAACAACATCTTTATTTGAAAGAGAAATTTATAAGATATTTTGATATTATGAGTTGTCAGTCCCAGGTGAGAGATAGCATGACATGGTGAGGTTGGGGGTGAGGAGCAGGTTGTCCAAACGGGTTCAAAGAGGCTCTTTCTTCCATGTGCCCAGACCTCCTAAGAAAACATTCAGCATCAAGATCACTTGGGAAATTCTTCTATCAGTTTCTCTCTGCACTAAAAAAATAGAAAACTATTCCCCAGAGGTAAACAAAGTCAAGAGATGCACTTTGAAATCTTCCACTTAAACAGAGCTCAAAACTGACTCCCAGCAGCTGCACAAGCCCTGGAGACTTGAAGACAATTGAAAGAAGACAAAAAACTCTTGGTGGCTTGCTTTATTTTTATGACCCCCAGGGTGGATTTGGGGCTGAGTCCAGGAGCCTCAGGCACTGAGAGAAGGTTGAAGAAGCTGCTCAAGGAGTCAGAAGCAAAACTCCAAGTCCCTTGCAGCATCAGTGGCCCCACTGAGGGCAGGGACTGCCAAAGGCTCCCCAGCGACTGGTGAGAGCAGATCCTTGAGGGCAGGATTGCAGGAGCCAAAGGCTGTGAGCAGGAACTGCAATGCTGAGCAAGGCTTGGGCTGGTTGGAGGCAGCAGAAAGGCCAAGGGCTGAGCCCAGGCCTGGCCCAGCAGGGCCTGTCCCTCACGGGTGGCTCGGGGCTGTTCCTGGGGCACTGGGATGGGAGGGGCAGCAAGGACAAATGGCATCACCCTGTGTGACACTCCAGGTGCTCATGGAACCAAGGCCCAGTGTGACACTGTGGGGCCTCATGGAAACAAGAGGCCATTGTGAGCCTGAGGGGCTGTAACACCCCAGAACACTGAAATGCTGGGGGTGACAAAAGGTTCCTTTACTCGAGCTTGGTGCACAGGAGGATCCCTAGCCAGATATTCTGCCCAGAAGGGGGTCAAATGGCACCCAGATTTTACTTTCAAAATATAGAAAATCAAGGAATTTTGGAAAAGGATTTAATATTGCATACAAGTTGTCATAAATAACCTCTCATAGCAGTAACTTCATTAGCTTTGCCCATTTAACCTCAAAACCTTTAAATACTTCAGTAGTTGAGGTACCTGAAACTGTTTCATGTAAAGAGCATTAGAAGGGGAAGAAAGACAAAGAATGAGAGAAGCTCTGTAGAAAGACACGCATATTGTTACCATGTCCCACCTGCTCTCCTCAGGGCTCTGCCTGCACACAGGCCCAGGAGAAGCTTTCCTGTTTGTGAGCAAAGGATGGAAACGCCTGAGCAGGTTTCCCGAACAACAAACCCTACTCAGGAACCACATGCTCAGTACAGACTGCCTGGAATGATGTCACCTTTCTACAAGAGACAGTGTGACTAGAACTCATCTCTGTAAGCAGAATTCTATGAATCTTTCAGCTGAGTTCTGTCCCTGTTCTTTGCCTGGATCTCTGTGCAGATGGAAGCTGCTGGTGCCATTGTCACCTTTAACCCCTTTTCTGAATGCAGACAGATGTTCCCAGGTGTGTTAGGCAGGTGCTGCTCAATGTTTATGCAAAGCTTTTGCATCCTCATGGAACCAAGGACACCTTTGTGACACAGTGGGGGCTCGCAGAACCAAGGAGACAATTGCGACAGTTCAGAGCCTCACAGAAACAAGGCTCTATTGTGACACTGAGGGGAATTACGGAATCAAGGAGACCCTTGTGACACAGCAAGGCCACAGGGAACCAATGGTCCATTGTGACAATGCAGATCCAAGGAGACCGTGGTGACACTATGGGACCTCATGGATCCAAGAGGCCATTGGGACACTGAAGGACTTCATGGAACCCAGAGTCTAGTGTGACATAGCAGTGTCTCATTGGAACAAAGGAACCATTGTTGACAGCACAGAAACTCATGGAACTCAGGGACCATGGGAAACAGCAGGGCCACATGGAACCAAGGAAACCTGTGAAATTTAGGAATCCTATGGAACCAAGGGTCCATTATGACACTGCAGAAGCAAGGAGACCATTGTGACAATATGGAAGCTCATGGAACCAATCAGCCATTGTGACACTCCAAGGTGTTGTTGACCAGGGAGACCATTGTGACACTCCAGAACCTCCTGACACTAATGGTTTATTGTGACACAGCAGGGTCCCATGGAACCAATTGTCCATCATGACAGTGCAGATCCCAGGAGACCATGGTGACATTTTGGAAGCTCATGAACCAAAAAAGCATTTTTACAGTCCAGAACCAAGGAAAACATTGTGACAGTACAGAACCTCACGGGACCAAGATTCCATTGTTATGCAGTGGGGCTTCATGGAACCAAGGAGATGCTGTGACACAGCAGGGAGGCATGGAACCAATGGTCCACAGTGATACTGCAGATCCAGGGAGACTGTGGTGATAGCACAGAACCTCATGGAACCAAGAGTCCAGTGTGACACAGAAGAACCTCTTGGAATCAAGGCAATCATGGTACACTATGGAACCTCATGGAATCACAGATCCAGTGGAACACTGTGGGGCCTCACTGGAACAAAGGACATGGTTGATGAGACAGAAGCTCATGGAAACTCTGGGAAATTGTGACACTGCAGAGCCTCATGGAACCAAGAAGAGCACTATGATACTGAGGAACCCCATGGAACCAAGCAGCCATTTTCATACTGTGGAACCAAGGAGAGCATTGTTGGCAGAACAAAACCTCATGGAACTGAGGGGCTGTTGCTTTACAGCGAGGCCTCATGGAACCAAGAGGCCATTTTGACACTGGGGCCCCATGGAACCAAATATTCATTGTGACCAAGCGGGGCTGCTTGTAACCAATTCTCCATTGTGATACTGCAGATCCAAGAGAACGTGGGGACACTATGGCACTTCATGGAACCAAGGGGCTGTTGTGACACCCCAAGGCCTCGTGAAACCAAGGAGAGCAATGTGACAGTACAGAACCAAGGACAGTATGGAGCCAAGGGGCTATTGTGAAACTGTACAAGACACATAATGGAGTCAAGGACAGCACTGATACGGAAATGTGCTGGATAGAAATTTTTGAACACAATTTTAAGTATTTGAAAGCACATATTCTTTATTACAGCATGGTGGTCACTCAGGTAATCCCTCATCCATTTGTGTGTACTGGGCATAAGGTGGACAGAGATTTATCACACAGACTGATTATGTTTTCAGTAGCTATCCCCACTTCCTTTGACTTTATTTGACATAATGGTACCCATCATCACAAATCCTTATGTGGTTCATTGGGGTCTTCAATATCAGGTAAAGGTGGCTGTTCCTTGATCCCTGCTTTTGAATGATGGCAATTTCTTTGTTTAGCATAATTTCTGCTTTATCAGCAGTCTTTCAGAGCTGAGCTGCCATTCTGCTTGCATTTTGAATGACTTGTGTTTGCCTGAGTGACATCTTTGCTCTGTTTGTCCAAGGCTGTGCTCTTCTGTTCTACTGTCCTTGATAAAAGTATGTGTCATCTTCTCTTGTCCTTGTCACAGTCTTCACCCCAAATGAGGCGTGTCTGCAACCTCCTCCAACCCATGGGCTTGGGGTGGGCAAATGTTCCTGAGGGAACAGGGATGGGACAGCTGGGCTAGACTGACAAGGGGGATGTTCCATTCCTTGTCACACCATAATCAGCAATAAATTGACAGATGTGGTGGGGGCACAAGGGAAATAGGGGATTGATTTATTTTTTAAGACATTTTTCTTTCCGAATACCACCTACACTTCTGTCCTTGGGTACTTAAACATTTTCCACTGATTGGAGATTTCCTGGGGATTTGTTTCCTTCTGTTTGTGATCTTTGCTTTTTTAGTTGGTTTGTTTGTGGGTGTTTTTTATTCTGGGTAGGTTTTGCTTAGTTTTTTATTTTTCATCGTGTTTGTTTTTTTCCCTATTGACTTTCTTCTGCTGCATAAGTTTTTCTCCCTTTTCATGTTGCTTGGTTTGTACCTGATGGCAAGGCAAATCTATTCAACTCAGTCATCTTGCCCAATTGTGTTTTGCAGTCATTATCAACTAGAAGAGTTTGGTCACAGACTGCCTGCAACTTGGCAGCATACACAAAGGAATTGAAAGTGCACTGTTGTGCCACCAGAACTGTGCCACCCCTGAGTGCTGATGGTGGTGTTTGTTTTCACTCGGGTTCATCTCCCCCCCACACACACGATGCACTGCTGAAATCTCCTCAGCACAGAGCAAACACACACTGCTCACTGGTCACTTGGTGTCCCTCCATGCAGGGACAAAAAACCTCCTGCAGGTGGGGCAGAGGCCAGTTCTGGGTATGGTGGTTGCAGGGGTTGGTGTGGGACAATTGCCCTGGGGCACCTTCCCAGGCTGTGCCCAGAAAAAAGACACAGCCCAGGCCCTGCTCTGCTGTTCCCTCAGGTTCATCCCAGGAGCTCTGGCTGTGCCAGGACACTGCTGTGTGCTCCCTGCACACTGCCCCTCTGCCCCAGGCACTGGGCTTTGCTTTGCCAGAGCATTCCTGGAGCACATTGCTGACAGCAGCTCTGGAGGAGAGCAAAGCCTTCCTGCCCTGCCCTCAGGTGATCCCTCTGCTTATGGAGCTGCTGTGCTGGAGCCCAGCTGTGTCCCAGCAGTGCCCATCTCCTGTCCCTGCCTGTGCTCACAGCACAGACACGCAGCAGGACATTGACCAAGCTGCCAGAGCACTGCGGCCTTATAGCCACAGAAGGGCTGGCAAGGAGAGGATGGAGTTGGGAAGAGCAGATGTGGGGAGAGCCAGGGCCACTGTCCCTGGCTGTGCTGCTGTGCTGGGAGTCTCTTCCTACCATCTCTGCTAACAGGCACTGCCCCTGCAAAGACAGAGAATGGCTGAGGAAGGATCCTGGACAAAAACGAAAGGGCTGGCACTTGTTTTTATTGAAATGCACAGGGAAAAAACCTCTTGAATGTCTGTGTTTCAAAAGAAAGGTGGATATTAATAGAGTAAAACTACAGTATTTTATAATAAGTAACAGTAGAAAAATTTACTAAAAAAGAAATGGATATATACAGGGAAAAAAGAGATTGTAAAGATCTACATTTTAAAATCTCAGCAGAAGAAAAGAGCATTTAATGCTTCTGAAAATATAGAGTCATCATATTTCTCAGGGCATTCTTGAGCTCCTGGTTTCTCAGGCTGTAGATGAGGGGGTTCAGGACTGGAGGCACCACTGAGTACAGAACTGAGAGTGACAGATCCAGAGATGGGGAGGAGATAGAGGGGGGCTTCAGGTAGGAAAATACTGCAGTGCTGATAAACAGGGAGACAACAGCCAGATGAGGGAGGCAGGTGGAAAAGGCTTTGTGCCGTCCCTGCTCAGAGGGGATCCTCAGCACAACCCTGAAGATCTGCACATAGGAGAAAACAATGAACACAAAACAACCAAGTGCTAAGGAGGTAGTGAAAGCAGAAGCCCCAAATTTCCTGACGTAGGAGTGTGAACAGGAGAGCTTGAGGATGTGGGGGATTTCACAGAAGAACTGGCCCAGAACATTGCAATGGCACAGGGGCAGGGAAAATGTATTGGCTGTGTGTAGCAGAGCATTGAGAAAGGCACTGGCCCAGGCAGCTGCTGCCATGTGGGCACAAGCTCTGCTGCCCAGGAGGGTCCCGTAGTGCAGGGGTTTGCAGATGGACACGTAGCGGTCGTAGCACATGATGGTCAGGAGGAAATACTCGGCTGAGATAAAGAATAAAAGGCAAAAGAGCTGAACAGCACATCCTGCATAGGAGATGTTCCTGGTGTCCCAGAGGGAATTGTGCATGGCTTTGGGAACAGTGGTGCAGATGCAGCCCAGGTCAGTGAGGGCCATGTTGAGCAGGAAGAAGAACATGGGGCTGTGCAGGTGGTGGCCGCAGGCTACGGCGCTGATGATGAGGCCGTTGGCCAGAAGGGCAGCCAGGGAGATGCCCAGGAAGAGGCAGAAGTGCAGGAGCTGCAGCTGCCGCGTGTCTGCCAATGGCAGCAGGAGGAAGTGGCTGATGGAGCTGCTGTTGGACATTGCTTCACTCTGAGCATTGTGGGCTGTAGAAAGAAAACATTGAGAAGCTGGACTAGCCTTTTTGAGGCAATCCTAGGCATTTTATTTTGAACTCTCTCTAAACTGCTTCTCTTCATGAGGGAAAATTTCACAAAATATCTTTAGCTTTGACTTTGGGTTTGTGCTGCTGAGTCACTGCCTTATCTTCAGCATCACTCTCAGCCTGAGGAGCCCAGAGGGAGAACAAGGCTCCCTGTGCCCCAGTGCAGTCAGACCTGCTGGGACCTTCCACCCAGGTGTCCCTTGCTCATTACACCTTCGTCTATTTCAAGATGGCTGAACAAAACACGTTAGAAAAATAAAATGGACTTTTTGAAGACTCTAACTAAAAATAATGTTCTCCAAACCATCAACTCTTTCTCATGCATCTGCATAGGAAGGAGTAGACAGGGTTGGTCTGGCTTTCTGGTGCCTGCTGTTCTGCCTATTGGGAGATCTTCCTTTGTATCCAAGGCTTGTCCCTGTCCCTGGTCTGTGCTCAGACCAGCCCTGGGGGCTCAGCTCTGCCCTGCACACCCCTCCCAGCACAGGGGCATCTCCCTGCCAGCAGGGCCTTAAGGGCAGCTCAGACCAACACAAATGTTGCAAGCCAAGGTGCTGCTCCTGTCTGTAGGCAGAGGAGGGTGAGGAGGCACTTTGTGAGGGAGATCTGAGGCAGATCTGCTGATGCCCAGTGGGAGAGTGCAGGAGACTCAGTGACACAGACACACCTGACAGCCCCTTTCCCTTGCCTTGAGGAGAAAGCTGAGAGCAGCCCTGGCCATGCAGCACCATTTCCACAGCAGGAAGAATCTGCCCTGATGGGGGTGGCTCTTTCCACCTCCAGCTTCTCCCCACAGTGCATGGGGAGCTGCCAGGCAGGCTGAGAGCTGCCCCTGGCAGGTGGCACATGCCCTGGGCTGGCCAAGAGCCCTGAGGGCTGCAGGAGCTGCTCTGCAGGACAGCCCTGGGCAGCCCTGGCTGCAGCCCCAGCTTCAGCCCCTGCAGCCGTCCCTGGCAGCAGGAGCCATCCTGCCCTGTCCCTCTGACAGTGCCCAGGGCAGCCCTGCTCTCCAGCACATCCTCCTCCTCATCATCATCCTCCTGTGCCTCAGAGAAACTGGGAGAGTCCTCCTGACACATCCCCCAGGCTGTGGGCTGTGCTGGTTCCAGGAGATCCCATCAGTAGTACAGGGGACATTGCCCTGCACCCACAGACTCACCATGTCGAGGGCTGTGCAGATTTTTCTCCAAGTGAAGCCTCAGCTCAATGTCTTCCCAGTGCTGATTGCCTTTAGCCTGTCTGTGCCTGGCTCCTGTCCCCTCAGTGCCTGCAGGCAGTGCCCTGAACCCTGCTGGGCTGGGAGAGGAGCAGCTTCTCAGCAGAAATGTCTTTTTGAAGCTTTTCTTGGTTGCCATTATCTCCCTTTGTGCCAGAAGACACAACACAACAACTTTGATGACCCTCTCAGGAGTTTGGTCTTTTTTAAATTAGATTCAGTCCCTTAGAGAATGCTTTTCAAAAATCGTCTCAAGAACTCAAAATTAAATCGAAACTTTAAAGTTTCTTGAACTTTTAATGGGTCTCACTGAGAGACAGAACTGAGAAAATTCCCCATGGTACCAGATAGAGCAGAACAATGGAGGCACTGGTGACAGTTAGGAACAAGGAAAGTAAAGGTGTCTATGACAAAAATTTAGTGAAATTTTTACCATGCCTGTGAATTTTTAGCACAAGAACAAGGCATGTAGGGGCTGCTTTCCCAGCAGGCAAGGTGTGAAGACAAGAACACATCTGGTTCAAGGGTGCAGTGATAGAATTAACACAAACTGGGAAATTGGAATGGGGTTTTAGGAAATGGGTACATTCTAGTACACATGTAGCTACTTAATATAAGCAACACACTTGTAGAATGACGTATCCACACAAGGATAGGAGTTATCCTATTTTTGGACATTGGGCTTGAGGCCTGAAAAAATGATTTTTTCATCAAATTTGTGTTAAGGAGGTATATTTCAATACTTTGGAGATTTGATGATAATGAACCTCACAGAATCAAGGAGTCACGTGTTCCACTATGGAACCTCAAGGAACAAAGGGGCCTTTAGACACCGTGGGAGCTCATGGAACCAAAATCCATTTTGACAGAGTAGGGCCACATGGAACCTATGGTTCCTTGTTACACTGCAGATCCAAGGAGACCATTGTGGCACTGAGAAACCTCATGGAACCAAAAGTCATTTGTGACAAAGGCCTCATGGAACCAAGGGGCCAGTGTGACACTGAGGGGCCTCATGGAACCAATGGTCCATTTTTTACTGCAGATCCAAGGAGGACATGGTGACACTATGGAACCTCCTGCAATCATGGGTGAACTGTGACACTGCAGGGCCTCACAGAACCAAGGTGACCATGTTATACTACAGAACCTCGTGGAACAAAGGGTCCATGGTGACACTGCAGAACTGTTGCTGAGATTATGAAAGCTCATGGAATCAGAATTGCTATGTGACCAAGAGACCATTGTGACACTGTGGATCCAAGGAGACCATTGTGACACTGAGGAACCTCATGAAACCAAGGGTCCATTGTTACACTGTGGGGACTCCTGAAACCAAAGGCCCATTGAGACATTGCAGGGCCTTATGGAACAATGGAGATTATTATGAAAGTATCACAGAATTAACAAGAGATCATCAAGTCAAACCTATGACGTAACATCACCTCATCAGCTTAATCATGGCTCTGAGTTACATGCCCAGTCTCTTTTGAAATACCTCCAGGGATGGTGACTCCAGCCCTCTCTGGCCAGAAGATTCCAGTACCCAATCACTGCTTCAGTGAAGGTTTTTCTTGGTATCAAACCTATATTACTCCTGGCTCATCTTAAGACAGACTCTCATTCTGTCAGTGTTTGTTCAGTAGATGAGACTGACCCCCACCTGGCTACAGCCTCTTTTCAGGTGGTTGTGGAGAGTCTCACTAGAGGGCGTTGTAGCCATTGGGGCCATTGTAGCACAGCAGGGCCTCATGGAATCAAGGGGAACCACAGTGACAGTGTGGGGCTCCATGGGACAAAGGGGCCATTCTGACACCGTGGAACCAAAGAGACTTCATTATGATGCCTTAAGTTCTGAGTTTTCTGTTCTGCTTGGGTATGCTTTTCCATTGTGCTTAGGGTGATGAAGACAAAATAGTCTTATTCCAGCTATTGATTCAATGAGAGTTTCTTCAAACTCCAGGCCCTAAGAATAAACAATGTGGAAGAAGAAGGGAGGGCCAGCCAGGAGGTGAGGAGGATGACACCTTACAATTTTAGACTTAATTGGATGGTCGACTCCAAATGGAGTAGGCAAATGGACTGAAATCTATAAAAATGTGAAATCAGGTGACCAAGCCGTCTTTTACTTCCACCTTGGAGCCATCCAGGCAGGGCAGGGGCCACACTGTGGCACTGGTACTGCCAGGGCATGGCCTTTGAAGGCCTGTCAATAAATACCCATTTTATTTCCCTTAACTCAGTGTGATCTCTGTTCCAGCTCCTAATGGCAACAGTTACACTACAGGGCAGGAGAAGGAGACCCTTCTACCATTTTGAGCCCTCATGAAACCAAGGGTCCATTGAGATACTGTGGTATGGGAAATGCAGGCATGGAGATCTCTCAGGGCCTTCTGCATACAGGCTCAGAGATAGAAATGGATACAAGGTTTGACCTAAGACCTTGGAGAAGGTTTCAAGAATTAGAGCGTTAAAGTGAAACAGACATGAAACAAGAATATAAATTTGCAGTTTAAGTAAATACATATTTTAAGCAAACAGAAATATGTCTTTTATAAGCAACAGAATATGTATTGGAAGATAGTAAAATATTTTAAAGTTTAGCTATAGGACCTGTTATAGTTAGTTAGAGGTTTAAGATGCATCAATGTAATTTCGTGAAATGTTATATAATTGGTTGAAAAATGACACATTGCAACAAAGCCACGGGAAGCAAAGCAATTAATGATTGGTTAGCAAACTTCATAGATTTGGCTAAAAAACTAACATAAGGCATTGTAACTAAGAATGAGGTGGCTTTGATACTATGGCATTGGATGTAACACCTTTAATGTCTCACCATTTTGTGAGACTGATCCCATAAAGCAATAAACCATCTTTTACAACATCTCTCAGTTGCTCCATCTCTTGTCATAACGTCTCCATAGGGATCTTTCAGACACCAAGTCCCCCCACTAGAAATCAATAGAGATTTAGGGGCATTGGGTCTACCTCATTGAAGTCAATAAGGATTTAGAGCAAGCAGGTTTACCCCATTAAAGTCAGTGGGGATTTTGTGGAAATTTGAGGATGAAATGGGGAAATTTGGGTAAAATTCAAGGAAATCTTTGGCTTAATTCCAGGAATTTCCACTCCAGGATCACAGTGCTGATGCTCTGGAAGTCCTGGATGAATTCCTGGAAACCAATCCTGAATCCCTGATTCCTCAACTGTGGCCCATGCTGGAGCTGTGCCTTCAGGTAAGCCTAAAAATCTCCATTTTCAGCCCAAAATCTGGGAATTCTGAGCCCAGAATTGGGACTTTTTGCGAGGACGTGGAGCCACTTGCGGAGGAACAGTGAGGGGATTAGACAGACAATCAATGTGATTGATAAAGCCTAATCCAACTTTATTGAGAGCATCAGACAGTTTTATAGCCCAAAATAGCATAAATCAGCATTATTCATATTAGTACAATCTTATTGGTTTATACTATGTACGCCTTCTCTTATTATTGGTTATTGCGAGTGTGAGATAATCACGCCTACTGAATTTCTAGCCAAAAAGCATACGTGCTATCCCGCTGCTCCTACTTCCCTTATTCTTATACTTATTGCTATATAGTATCCATCCCAGGGTTATACCTCGCTTGCTACGTGCTTCCCTGGAAGTTAAGGCCTTGATTGAACAATGGGCATATGTATTACTTATCGACTAACTCTGCAAATTATGCTAGTTGTATTGCTTTTGCAAAAGTCTCTTAAAAGCAAACACTGCTGCTCAGCAAAATCTGCTTAAGAGCAAGGCCTAGCTACTACTTAGCAGGAGCTGCTCTCCTGCAACAAGGCCTTAGCTGAGCCATATCTACAGTTGTGTCCATGGCTTTCTAACCAATTCTCAATACCTGAAAGCTTTGTCCAAATGCTGCTGGAGCTCTGGCAGCTGTGGCTCAGGACCTTTACCTCGGGAGCCGCTCAGTGCCCATCACCCTCTGAGCAAAGAATCTTTTCCTGATCTCCAGCCTGACCCTGCCCTGGCACAGCTTCAAGCCGTTCCCTGGGGTCTTCTCACTGCTCAGCAGAGCTCAGAGGTTGGTGCCTGCCCCTCCAGTGCCCCTCAGGAGGAAGCTGTAGACTGCTATGGGGTGTCCTGCAAGTGCTTTCAGCCTTGTTAAACTTCATGTGGTTGATGATTGCCCCTCTCTTGGAATTCTTAAGGTCTCTCTGCCCTTGAGGAAGTCAACAGCTCCTTCCAATTTAGTGCTGTCTGCAAACTACTTACTATACTTCAAGTCCTGCATCCAGGTCCTTCGTGAGGATGTTGAGGAGCACAGGGCTGACAGTGGAGCCCTGCAGACCCCACTGGTGACAGGTCGCCAGTCTGGTGTCACCCCAGGCGCTGTCACCCGTGCCTGACCCGTGAGCCAGCTGCTCACCCATCACATGGCATGTTTATCCAGCTGGGGGCTGGAACACTTTCTCCAGAGGAATCCTGGTAGAGACAGCACCTAAAGCTTCACTGGAATTCAAAAAGACGACATCAGCTGTCTCCATCAACTCGGTGGGTTACACTGTTGTAAAAGGCAGGCAGGTTTGAGAAGCAGGACTTTCCCCCTCCTGAAGGCACATTGCCTGTGACCAATGACTGCATTGACCTCCATATGATTTTCAGTGCCTCACTGAATAACCTTCTCCATCATTTTAGCAGGCATTGAAGTGACACTGACAGGCCTGTAGTGTCCAGGGTCACTCTCTTGACCTTTTGGAAAAATTAGCCAGCATCCAGTCAGGTTGGACATCTCCAGATTCCCAAAACTCTCAAAAATGATCAAGAGAGGCCTTGTGAAAATATCAGCAGTGCTTTGTTGATTATTGGATGTAGAGAATTAACCTGGTTAAGAGGTTAAGCTGTGAAGCTTGTTACAGTAAATAGATTTTTCACACTGTTTCATTCATATGGATACAATGCTGTTTATCACGGACATTGGCAGATACCCACAAAGAACTGCCCAAAGATATTCAAGTCACTGCTCCAGCAGTGGTTAATCCATGAAAACCTGTCACCATGTGCGGTGCTTAAGCTTAACTGGCTTGTTTGGTGAAAGATACATTTAATTCCTTCTCTCCTGGCCCAGTCCTGTAGCACCCAGGCAGAGACATGGCTTTGTTTGACTGGATGGAACTGGGCTTGGTAAATAACTAAACCACTATGTAAAGGATCTTTGTGGACTTTCACCTATGTCTTGTGCTTGGCTTAGTGCAGACACAACCTCCACATTCAGGTTGGGAATACTTACAGGGTCTCCCACCTCTTCATTTAACTGCTCCTGGAATCACTTGGGTATCTCAGTCACCGTGTAGGGCACTGTTTGGTAGCAGTGTGTGCCCACCCTGACCATCATCTCTGGGTTCACTTTGGTTTAAGGCTATAGACTCCACACGCTGTCATTCTCCCTCTAAGATTCCCTCTCTCTCATCTCCATCACCAAGCTCTGCCTGAAGCCTCCCCACACAATCAGACTTGGCAGTGAGCAGCCCCTCTGCCTTCTTTTCCTTCTAAATCATGCTCAGCACCAACAGCACCTTGCCCAAATCCTGCTCTCCCTCTCCAGGGGATTTAAAACCTCTTAACAATAGACAGCCCTCTCTGTGTGGGACCAGGGGTTATGAGCATCATTTGCCCTTAGGAAAACCCCTGGTTCCCAGGATTCTTAATGCAGGGCAGTGTCAGAGCAGGCCCTCCACAGCCCCACCCCTTGTGCCATACCATTTTGTCTTGGGTTGCAACACATGATGTGACCAGAAATGTGCATTCTATCACCATCTGGTGAAGCTGGGTGGTGATCCTTATCTCAGAGAGACATATTATCTGCTGATGGGCCATCTTTAAAACCAAGGGTTATGTTTTCCACAACCCATCCTCCCTCCAGGAAGATACCATCTGCTGACAAGCCATTAAGTCCCACTGTATAACTGATAAAATTGCATCACCCCATTGGGAAATGCTCCAGCCAAGAAGAAGAGCCTAGCATTACCTACTTAGATAAAAAACTGTGATTTTGAAGACCAAGGTAGCCTTCTTTCCACTAGATTCCAGAAGAAAGGCAAACCTTTCCACATCATCACTAAACCTTCAAAAAACCATGCAGCCTTCTACAAAAGCACTGTTTCAACTGAACCACACCCGTCACTCCAGGAGGGCTGTAGCCACCATTTAATCAGACTGCTACCAACACCCTGACTGACAGGATGTCATGTTGTATTCTGATTCTGTCAGTGTTTCAGAGTTGTTCTTTGTAATACTGTATTTCTATTTTAATCTTCCTAGCAAAAAAAAGAACTGTTACTCCTAATTCCCATATCTTTGCCTAAAAGCTGCTTAATATAAAAAACTATAATAATTCAGAGGGAGAAGGTTCACATTCTCCATTTCAAAGAGAAGCTCCTGTCTTTCTTAGCAAACACCTGTCCTCCAAACCAAGATACAACCCTTATTGCCAGGGGCCCTGAGGGCAAGAAGAACTGCAGCACAACCAGCTGGAAAAACACATCAAACCTCTGTGACCCTCCTGCAGAGGCAAGCAGGGAGAGCAGAGGCAGCTGGGCACTCAGGAAAGCCTTCTCACCCAGCACAGCCTCTGCTCCTCCCAGGAAGCAAAATCCTGGGGCAGCCACTCTCAGGTGCTGTGCTGGGCAGAGGGAAATGACCATGCATCAGGAGAGAAGTGTCCCTGCTGTGCCACAGCTCTCACTGCACAGGGAGCTCCTATCCTGCACCACACAACCCTGGGGGCAGAGGCTCTGCTGGCTGGGAGAGGAGACCAGGGGGTCTGGCTCAGGGGAAGGTGTCTGCATTGCTGGGGATCACAGCAGCTTTCCAAGTTCTCTCTCCCATGACATTTCATTGGAGTTTCACACAGCTCCCCACCCATGTGGCTGCTGCTGGGAGCCATCCCTGCAGGAACTGTTTCTCTGCCCTCAGATCTTTCCCTGTCATGGGGAACAGATCCCAACACCAACTGCTATCTGCTCAGCTCTGACCTGAAGAAACCTCCTGGTTTCAGGCCCTCCAGGGAGTTACTCTTACCAGAAGGAAGCTGCTGGGGCAGTGATCTGTCAGAGGCACTCACAGGGGTTCCTGGTGAATTCCAGGGTGTCTCTGGGGCTCTAAAGTGCTGTGAGGTCCCCAGCAGTGACAGGGGCTCCATGATGACATCCCAGAGATCTCTCTAGGCACCCAAAGAACAGCGAGGTCACAGGTGTCCATTGTGACATCACAGGGATCTCCAGGTTTCCAAGGAACCAGGAGCTCATACAGCCACGGGGTCTCCATGTGTGCTGGTGCTTGAGGAGATCCCAACTGCTCCGAGCCTTTTTCCCACACTCGCAACACTCGTAGGGCCATTCCCCAGTGTGGATCTTCTCGTGGGAGGTGAGATTGGACCTATCAATGAAGCTCTTCCCACATTCCAAGCATTTGTAGGGCCGTTCCCCAGTGTGCACGTGCCGGTGGCTAAGGAGGCCAAAGCTGTCTCTGAATCTCTTCCCACATTCCCCACAGCTGTAGGGCTGTTCTCCCGTGTGCACCTGCTGGTGGGAGGTCAGCTTGGACTTAGTGATGAAGCTCTTTCCACATTCCAAGTATTTGTAGGGCTGTTCCCCCGTGTACATTGCTGGTGGTCGAGGAGGTGGGAGCCATGCTTGTACCTCTTCCCACATTCCCCACACTCATAGGGCTGCTCTCCCGTGTGCATCCAAAAGTGATTGTTGAGGCTGGAGCACCAGCTGAAGCTCATCCCACATTCTGAGCACTTGGAGGGCTTCTCCCTGACATGATGCTGCTCAGGGAGCACCAGGTCTGAGCTGCAGCTGGATCTCTGGTCACCTTCCTCACCCAGGGTGGGTCTTACCTCCACAGAGAACCCTGGGCTGGGTTTGCAGCCCCGACTCAGGCAGGATCTCTGGGCCTCCTTCTCCCTGTTGAATTCTTGTGCCATGGATCCGCTGCAAACGGCCTCTTGCCCGAGGCTGGGCCACGGGTATTTGTCCTCCCTGGTCTCCGTTCTCAGCTCTGGGGGAGGAAGGACAAGGAGAGGATGGGATTTGCCTCCGTGCCAGAGACAAGGGCAAGGAGATCCCCTCAGTGTGTCCCTGGCAGGAGGGCGTCAGCAGTGAAGTTTTCCTGCAGCAAGATGGAGCAGGACACAGGAGGAAAGGGGCACTGACTTCCTCCTCACCTGCCAGTAGCTGTTGGGCATCTTCCTCTTCCTTAGCCCCCTCCTCCTCCACAGGTACCAAGGTTTGCGAATGGAAATTCCCTGTTTGGGAGGCAGGGAGAGAGAATCGCCCTGCAGTAAAAGCACTCCTCCGTCTGACACGCCCTTCCTTCTCCTCTCATTGCTTCTCTTCCTCCCGCTCTTCCCCCATCTCTGCTGGGCGCTGACACACAAAATCAGCCAATCTTTACTGCTCAGAATTTCAAAGCAGATGCTCTACTCAAGGCACCAGGACTGGTACTGCGAGCACTGGGCATGATAGGGCGACAGGTGGAAGCGATGCTGTGAGACCCGGAAAGGAACTGGGAGCTCTTTTCCTGCCAGTGCTGCTGTTACTGTGAGCACTGGGAGGGAACTGGGAGCAAAGAGCACCTGAAAACAGCGATGGCAGCTGGTGGGTGGGGTCAGAGCTGTGGGCGTGGTTATGCAAATCCAGGAGCGATCGCACACTGGGATTGGTGGGCGGGAGCAGCGAGGGGTTGCTGCGGTCACATGAGCGGCGTGAGGGGAATGGAGCAATGGCGGCGGCGTCTGGTGAGAGGGAACAGGGAATGGGAATGGGGACAGGGAGCAGGAATGGGGACCGGGATTGGGAATGAAGACAGGGACTGCAAATAGGACCGGGTATGGGGACAGAGAGAAGGAAGGGGAACAGGGATTGGGAATGGGGACAGAAACTGGGATTGTGACCAGGGAGCGAATGAGGACTGGGACTGTGAATTGTGGACATGGAATGGGGATAGGGACCACTACTAGGGACCAAGACCTGGAATACAGGACAGGGACTGGGAATGGGAACAGGAATGCAGACTGGGACTGAGAATGGGACCTGGAATGAGGAACTGGGACCGGGAATGGGAACAGGGACCTGGTATGGGACCGGGAATGGGAATAGGGACTGGGAATACAGGAGAGGGACAGGACGGGACTGGGAATGGGACTAGGGAAGGGGAGAGGGAGAGGGAATGTGTACAGGGACTGGGAATGGCAATGGGAATAATGGAATGGGACTGAGAATGGGCTGGGTGTGGGAATGTGACCAGGAAGAAGAAGAACAGGGTCTGAGAATTTGGCACGTAGAATAGGGACAGGGACCTGGGCTACAAGACTGAAACCGTGAAGGAAACCAGGAATAAGGGACAGGGACCAGCACTACAGGATCGAGAGCAAGACTGACAATGGGACAGGGAGTGGGGACAGGTACTGGGAATGGGCACAGGGACCAGGAATGAGGACTGGGACCAGGAGTTGTAGACTTGGAATAGGGATAGGGACCATGGCTAGAGGACCAAGACCTGAAATACAGGACAGGGACTAGGAATGGGAACGGGAATGCAGACTGGGACTGAGAATGGGGCCTGGAATGAGGGACTGGGCCCCAGAGTGGAAACAGGGATCCAGTATGGGACCAGAAAAAAGGACAGGCACAATGAATATTTACAGGGACCAGAAATGGCAATGGGAATAATGGAATGGAACTGAGATTGGGATCATGTGTGGGAATGGAATGGGAAGGAGGCAAGGATTGGGAATTTGGGACATAGAATAGGGACAGGGACCTGGACTACAAGACTTAAAGTGGGAAGGGAACTAGGAATAAGGGACAGGGACCAGGACTACAGGATCGAGACCAAGACTGAGAATGGGACAATGCAGGACAAGGACTGGGAATGGGACCGGGGATGGGAATATGGGAACAGGACAGGGAGTGTGGAAGCAGCAAGTGGAGAATCTGGGATGGGGATCAGAGTTCAGCAGTGCTGCAGTGAAACCCATCGAGGCTGGGAGCTCTGCAGCTGGGCCTGCCCTGGGCTGCTGCGGCCCAGGGCACACAGGCTGGAGCTGCAGCCTTGCTCCTGGGGCAGAACAGGAGCCTGGGGCAGGCCCATGGCCCCTGCCCGGCCCCAGCAGGAGGGAGGGCTCTGAGCCCAGGGCTGCTGGCAGGATGGGCTGCTGTGGCCAGCTGGGGGGCTGTGAGCAATGACCAAAGCCTTGTGCTCTCTGCAGCTGGCCAAGGGCAGCAGCAGGGCTGAAGGGTTCGTGTGGCACAGGCAGCCCGAGCTGTGGAGCCCTCAGGCCCCCGTGGCAGAGGCGCCCTCAGGAACGGCACCGGGACTGGCACCGGCTGTGGGGATTGGTTGTGGCTTTAGATCTTCCCAGAGCAGAGCAGCTGCTGGCTGCTGTAAAGTTGTTTCTTGTCAAGGCACGTCAGGCTCCAAAGGCAAAGAGCCTAAGGCTCTCCAGTCCCTGTTCAATCTCTCTGCCATAAGTCCCGATGGAAGCAGGAGCAGCTCTCTGCTGCAAGAGGTCGAAGCTGTGGCTGGTGCAGAGTCTCCAGAGGCAGATGCTCCCTGGCTTTTCTTCTTCTGATCTTTTCTTCTTCATCTTCCTCTTCTCCTTCTCTCCCATGCTGGTAGTGGTGATAATGATGGTGGTGGAAAAAGAGAGAACGACGATAAAGAAGCAAGATAGAGCTCTCACTGCAGTACAGATTTTTATTGACAAACAACCCAATGAGCCAAAAGCTGAAGCATTTCTCCTAAACCTGTTAAAAATTCTGTTTCTCAAACACAAATGGTTTATGCCTAACTTGTGCACACGGCCTATCTGTTCTATGGGAAGAATATAAAAAATACTCTTACTCTATTTTTATTCTGCAAAGAATTGTGGTTTTAAGCTCTCAATGAAGCTTGCTTTTTACATGAGATTCTATGGCTTTTACTTTTTAAGGCATTTGAAACATATTTCTACGTACTTCAAGCTAAGATTTATACTTCTGCTTCATATCTATGCAACTCAATATTCTACTTACCTAAACTAAAGCTCAGACCTCTATATCATGCTGGAGTGGCTTAATTTTATTTTATTTCTCAAAAGGTTTTTAATTTAAATTTTGCATTCTGTTCTCTATTGGAGGAACTCACAGAGGCTTCTGTGTTACACATTCCAACAAAAGAGAATGGGGACAAGGAATTGGAATGGGAATGAAAGGAGGAAGGGGGAATGGGAATATGCGAGGGACACGGAATATAGAAATAGCAATTGGAGAGAGAATATGGGATGGGGACGTAGAATATGGGACAGGGAATAGAAACTGGGATACAGGAATAGGATTGGGAATAGGAATACGGGAACCATCAGTGGAAATACAGAAATGGAAATGTTATACATACATATCTGTGACAGCATCCTGTCAAATCCTTATCCTTCCCAAAAGACAGGGAATATGGGACTAGGAATATGGGAACGACAACCGGACAGAGAAAAGGGGACAGGGAGAGGGAATGAGAGTAGGAATGGGAATTGGACTGGAATGGGAGCCAGGAGGATGTCCAGCCTTCAGACAGGTGTTTCCCAACACGGATCAGCAGCACCAGGGATGAGGGGGGGCTCTGCCCACCGGGGATGAATGGGGATCATCCAGCGCGTATCCTGCCATGGGGATGGAGCTGCAGCAGCACACGAAGCTCTTCCTGCGCTTGGGGCACTCGCAGGGCTTCTCTCAGTGGAGACTTCGTTGGTGTCTGGTCAAGTGAGAGCCCCTTGAGAAGCTCTTCCCACACTTGAGACACTTGTAGGGTCTCTCCCCAGTGTGGATGAGCCGGTGCCTGACAAGATGTGAGTTTTGCTTGAAGCCCTTCCCGCAATCAGAGCAGCAGAATGGCTTCTCTTCCTTGTGAATGCGATTGTGCCGGAGGAGACTGGAGCTGGATTGAAACCTCTTCCTGCATTTATCACACTCATAGGGCCTCTCCCCAGTGTGGCTCCTCTGGTGCACAGTCAGGTTTGAGCTGTAGCTGAAAAGTTTCCCACACTCCCCACACTCGTAGGGTCGATCCCCCATGTGCATTCTCTGGTGTTTCATCATCTCTGATCTCCACCTGAAGCTCTTCCCACATTCTGAGCACTTGTGGGGCTTCTCCCCATGGTGAAGCTGCTCACGCTGCCCCAGCTCCGAGCTCTGGCCGCCTCCCCGGCCCGGGCTGGCTCTTTCCTGCTGGGATCCCTGGGCTGTGCGTTTGCAGCCCCTCCTGCTGCGGGATCTGTGGGGCTTTTCCTCCCCGTTGCATTCCTGCGCCGTGGAGCCGCTGCAAACGGCCTCTTGCTCGAGCCTGTGCCGCGGGGATTTGTCCTCCCTGCTGTCTGTGCTCAGCTCCTTGTCTGGGGGAGGAAGGACAAGGAGAGGATGGGATTTGCCTCTGTGCCAGAGGAAAGGGCAAGGAGATCCCCCCAGGGCTGTGCTGCAGCCGGGGCAGTGCTGGACTGGCACATGGAGCAGAACACAGCGGGAAAGGGGCACTGACTTCATCCTCACCTGTCTGTGGCTCCCGGGACATCGACCTCGTCCTCATGGCCTCCTCTTCCTTCTCCTCTTCAATGCCGAGGTTTGGGAAATCCTGGCTTGGAGGGGTAAACAAGGGTTGAGTGCGTTGGGTTTGATGGTGGCGCTGCCCAAGGGCAGCTGGAGAAGTCAGCACCCCTTTCAGTTTCGGGGGCCCAGAGCCCGCTCAGCACCAACCTCCCGCACCCCTCCAGGCTGCCGGGGGTCCCCCGGCTCCGGGATCGCCCCTCTGCGCTCTCCCCGCTCCGGGGCTTCCACCTTTCCCCCCTGGCTCTGCCAGGGATCCCCAGAGCCGATATCGCCACGTCCCCGCAGATACCGGGCGATCCCACACGGGAGCCGACATGATCCCGCCAGGGCCATTTCCAGCTCGGCTTTGGGCTCCTGCAAGATCCAAACATTCCCTGAAACGAAAAATAAAACCCTCCCGGAGCCCCCCATGATGGATTTGGGGCGAGCTCCCTCTCCCCGCTCACCTGCGGGATTTTGGGGGGCGATGCTGCCGGACCCGGGGCAGCAGCGGCCTCAGCAACCAAGCGGGAGAAGCGCGTGGTTCCAAAATCGCTCCTCCTCTTCCTGCCGCTCCTCCTGTGTCCCTCCTCTTCCTCCCGCTGCTTCTCTTCCGTCTCTTCCCGCTCCTGCTCCGCTCCCAGCCGTGTCCCAGCGCAGCCAGAGCCGCTGGAACTGGGGTGCCCAACGCCCTGAGAAACCCCCCAGGTCCCTCCCAGGACCCCTCAAATCCCTGGAACCGAGCGTCCCCCGCATCCCCTGGAAGATCCCCCCGTGTCCTCAAGGAGGTCGTTATTTAACATCTCTATTTTTTCCTTGGTTTTGGGTGTTTGGGAAGGACACAGAGAAATACAGAGAAAATCCAGGCCACGGGGAGGGTGTGCAGCCCCCAGCCAGGTGTCTTCCCAACACGGATCAGCAGCACCAGGGCTCAGGGGGGCTCTGCCCACCGGGGGTCCCTGGGGATCATCCAATGTGTATCCTGCCATGGGGATGGAGCTGCAGCAGGGCACTGTCTTGCTTTGACAGACAGGTGTCTGCTGAGGAGCTCTGGAACTTCTCTTGAAATGGAAAATGTAAACTCCCTCCCTCTAAATTAATATGACTTGGAAATTAAGGAGCTCGCTGGAAAGATACGGGGTTTAGAATAGCAGTTTTTCACAGGAAAATTAAAATAAAAGTGTAGTAATATAAAGACCAAAACACTGGCAAGGTCAGAATGCAGCCTGTAACCCTGTCTCTCAGGGTGTTGGTTACAGTCCGAATAATGCTACCTATAGTTTTCTTGAAGTGACAGATGTGGTTTTGTTGAAACAATGATTTTGTAGAAAAGTGTAGTTACTTTTTAAACATCTAGTGGTCATTGAAGATAGGTCTGGTCTTCTTCTGGGAATTTAGTGGGAAAGGTTGCTCTGATGTTTCAAATTTCAGATTTTATTTAGGTAGGCAATACTTGGCTGTTCTCCTTGGGTGGGGCATCTGCCATAAGGTATAACTCCTTGTGGGGAGGAGTTCTAAGGGATGGGTCATGGAAGAGATAAGTAGTCCTGCTCCACCTGGTTTCAGCAGATGCTGATAGAATGTATACTTCTGCTTGCATCTTGCATTGCAACTTAAGACATGATCTACTCCTTATTCTATTACCATCTGCATCCTACCCTAATTAATACCTTCTTTCAACTCTGCTATATATTTTTATCCACAGTGAAACTTTACACACAGTCCTCCCTTAAGATTAGGTTTTTCTGTGGTTCTCCATGGGTTTCTTTATCTTTCTGCATTACCTACTAATTGTAACTAGGTTTTTGAGCAAAACCAATTGTACGGATTGGTTTGGCTTTGCTTGAGGTGGGCCTAATCTAAACAGTCTTAAAATCCCTTTTTATGTGTACTTCAGGGACTTTATCCCCATCCACTGTGTGCAAGGCTTCAGTCTGGGCAGGACTTGCTTGAGTGATGGACTCTCAGGTGTTGACTATTTAGCTGGCTTTTGTTAAGTTCATTTCTCAATTTTAGGATGTTTTCCCTACCAAGTGCTTTTAGGGTCATTTTACGCAGTCTGTTGTACAGTTCAACTTTCCTGGCAGCTGGTGTGTGATAAGGGATATGATCTATTTATTCAATATCCTGGTTTTTGGCTGAGGTGTTTGTAAGGCTGTTCTTGAAATGGGTCCTGTTGTCTGAGTATTCTCTCAGGGGTGCTGTGTCTTTATAGGACTTGCTTTTTTGGGCTTCAGACGGTGTTTTGAGTAGTAGTGTGAGGTACAGGGTGGGTTTCTAATGATCTAGTGGTGGCTTCTACAATTGTGATCATGTAGCACTTGCCTTGGGGGGGTTTGAGGCAGTGTGATGTAGTTCATTTGCTGGGCTTCTTTATACTTATATTTGGAATACTGCCCCCCATATTAGAGAGGCATTATCGGCTTGGCTTGCTTGATTTTAGCACGTCTTGCAGTTATGGATAACTTGAGAAATGCAATTTATAGTTAAATCTGCTTTTCAGGTTTGTGCCTACTTACAGGTGGCATTTTTGCCTTGATGGCTTGAGGCAGTATGGGCCTATTGAGCTAGGAACAACTCTCCCTTATGGTGTTAATTTGAATTTATTTGTGACATCTCTATTTTTGCAGCTTGATCTACTTGCTCCTTGTTTTAGTGTCTTTATTAGCCTGACTTTTGGGGATGTGGCCGTCTACATGATGGAGTTTTACAGATAGTTTGTCTGAGTGGCAATGTTTTTGCACTCATCAGCAGCCTCAATTGGTTTTCCTTTATGTTGCTAGCTGGTTTTTTTACCTTTCTAGCAAACTCCACAGAGCATTGGTCACTATTTATGATTCAGTATAAAGGTAAAACTTTGGCCAGTTTCTCTGTTTCAGCAGTGTCCAGGGCCAGCTGAATGGCTTTGAGTTCCAGCAAGTGCACTTGATTCACCTTCTCCTTCAGTAGCTTGTGTGACTCGTCGTGTGGGGCTTCCCTGCGGCCACTTTCCACTTCTGGTTCATCTCCAACCATGAGACAAGAAACTGTCAGGACAAGAGCACAGTGTGTTTCTTGTGCTGGTAGTTGGTTGTATGGTGGAGTTTTTTAGCCTGGGTTACTTGTTTCTGTTCCTTTTTGTTAGTGAGACTAAAGTTTTTATCTTGTGGCTGGTTTTAATTGTTTTTAAAATTTCAGGGTGATTTGTGTTTCTAATCCGGCCGTGCTGTGTGATGAGAGCAATCCATGGGCTCCATGTGGTGTGGGTGGCGTGGTGGGTAGAGGAGCCTTTTCTTTAAACATCCACCCCGCAACGGGAGTCAGGTGCCAGGAGAGTTGTGCTTTTGTGATAATTTCTTTTAAGATGTCTTGAAGTTTCTTATTAAAGGTGGCTAAGATTTTTTTTTTTTTTTTTTTTTTTTTTTTTGGGAGTGTAGTTTGTTTCAGACTTTCTGTAACTTTGACTCTAGAATTAAGTGCTCAACCTCAAGTCTCCCCAGGCACCTTCTGCTAAGGCTCCAGGACAAGCCATTGTTCTTGGCTGCAGAGTAAGCACATTCCTCACCCTGGTCCTGTCCTGACTGGGCCAAGGGCACTGCATGAGCGATTTTCTGCGTCTCTGGGTGAAGGTTGTTGCTGTTCAGGGCCACAGCTGAATTGTTCTTCTTAGTGAGCGGTAGGAGACGCTCACAATGTGGCTGCACTCAGGAATGCATTCTCTAAAACCTATGGCCCCTAGGAAAGCTTGTGTTTCCTTCTGCTGCTTGGTGGAGACACTGTGATGATCTCATTGCTCATTTCAGTGGGGATCTGGCTCTGTCCATCTTGCCACTCGACTCCCGGACTGGATCTCTCAGGCAAGCTCCCTTGACTTTGCTCTTCTCGATGGCGAAACCCTCCTTCCAGTAGAATCTGGATGATCCTCCTCTTCTTTCTCAAATACTTTTATTGCCCTGTTCCCTCCACACAATGATGTATTGATTATTGCAATGTTTTGGAGCTTTATCCTTTTCCAGTGCAGCCTGGATCAGCCCGTGGCAGATGGTGGGGCTGTGTTTCCACCCCTGGGGCATCGGTTCCAGGTGTGCTGCACGTCCCTCCAGGTGAAAGCAAACTGAGGCCTGCACTCTTGCTGCCAAACGAATGGAGAAAAATGCATTGGCAAGTCATGGTGCCAATTTGCTGCCTTGGGCTCAGCTCCTCCTGGAGATCCAGTGTGTCCGGCACGGCAGCGCTCAGCACTGGAGAATCAAGACTGGGAGAGAGAGGGGGTCTACTGACTGCTGATCAGAATCCAAATTTACTCTCAGCTACATGTGCTATATACCATTTTTTAGGAACTGATAATTTCTTACCACATTGGTTGGGTTTAAACATCACACAGACAAACTTACATTTTGCAACATTTCTGTTTGATTCCTTCTTTTCCTGTCACCAGTTTTGGTCCAATCTTCAGGAGACTTCAAAGCTCTGTTTGCTCTTGCTTATTCTAATTAAATCCTCAGTACTCTGTCTTAGCTCCCACAGGAGTCCCTTCATTCAAGGCACAATAGTCTACCGTCACTTCTATTTTCTATCTGACTTGCCCATAGGCAAACTGGGGCTGCTGAAGGGTGAGTGGGTTTTCTGAGCACCCTTTGAGTTTCTAGGCAAAATTTTTGGTGGGGATAATGGCATTTGATTCATCTGATACTGCTGGCTCTGTGCTGTTGAGGTGCAGTTGTACTTGTTGCGCTTTCACCTTCAGGAACCCTCCGTAGATGGGTTTTCTGATAGTCCAGGCAAGGTGCTTAATTTCTCAATGCCCTCTTCCTCTACTGCAGCTGTTCCAAAAGGCCCTTGAGTCCCTTTGGCTCTTGTAATAGCCATTCCAGAGAAGAGTATGCCCAGAATTCATGGAGCCTCTGGACCAGTCACACTGGATGTTTCTGCCACCCCTTCCCAGTCAGGCTCATTTCAGCCTCCAGCAGCAGTCAATTCCTTGATCCCCCATCACCCCAGCAATGGAAACAGGTTTTCTGCCCCACATGTCCCAGTGGCATTAGGGTACACTGTGCACCAGGATCAGCTAAAGGCTCTGATGTGCCAGGCCATTGGATCTGCTCCATCCAAAGACTGACTGTCCTGTGCCTCTCCCTGGCTAGAGGCAGGGCCCCTCTAACCCTGGTTATCATTTCCTCCTGGGCATCCATACTAGAGGTTCTTTTAAGAGGATCCCATAGGTCATCTTCCTGTGTAATACCTGCAGCTTGGTCATTGGAGGTTAGGCTGCCTTCACTTGAGTGAA
>NW_027635967.1:50129-108262 GCF_903797595.1 Erithacus rubecula | reverse complement strand
CGGGATAGTGGAGGCATGGGGGCAGATGCACAGCCTTGCTTAGTATCCCATCATTTCTGGCACAGCTAAAGAGCCAAATGAGGACTTGTTCAAACTCCAGTGAAAGGATCAGATCCTCTCAGGGATACATTGGGCCCTTTCTCATCAAGGCTGACAGCAAGTACACGAGCCTTTGATTGGACATTCTCTTTACCAAAGCTGTTTTTCACCTGCCTCCTCCTGCACCCTACGGCAAACCCAAAACAACTGCAGGTGCTGGCCCTGCTGCAAAGGCAATCGTGTGGCTGGGCTCTGGGCTGCTCTCCCCATGGCCACATCCCATCCCTTCCCTCTGGACAAAGCCATGCCAGGGCACACAGCTGCCCAGAAACTGATGAAGTCTAGAAACAGCATCAGAGACAACTGTGCAGAAGGCCATGGCTGCACAACTCAGAAGCTGGGAGAACCTGGAACTGACTGTGCAGGACTTCAGCTGCTCTGACTGTTTGTTGGGGCACTCTCAGCAATAAGGCAGAGCACGAGCCACGTCAGAGCCCAGAAACCACTCAAAGACCCCTCCTGCTCTTAATACACAATGAGGATGTGAAGTCTGCACTACAGCCCCACTGCAAAGACAGCCTGAAGTGCATTGTCCATCTAAGCTCTTCCTTGGCTCAGTTGCTTCCATGGGCTCACACCAAAGGAAAAGTCTCCAAGTTCTGACCTACAGGGCATAAACTGAAAATCTAAGCAACCAGGACTTAGCTTGATCTCCTTACCTTATGTCCTTTTCCCCCAGAATTGAGCTCCCTGTTATTTCTGATGTCGTCATCACAGCTGGTGCCCTTTTCCCCATTCTCCTGCTCTCTGCTGCACATCTTGTATGGCTCAGTAGGAGGAGAGCTCTTCTGGATGGGAGGCAAGGGCTTGGAGGGAAGGAACATAGAGGGACTTGCCAGGGAAAACCTCTTGGCAATATGGTAGCCAGTCAGGTCTGCAAAGTGAAGACACAAAATGTAGCATAAAATAATGCAAACTCAAAGCATCTAAAGCTCCATGTTGCATGGGACACACTTCCTGGAAACCTCTAAATAGCTACCCAGGGAAACATGTTCCTGCCAGCAGCCCCTTGGGCAGGCCAGGGCCACACCCTGACCCACTTGCACAGAGCTCCCAGGGCAGCAGCCTGGCCTCTGGGCTGCCCTGGGACAGCAGGGAGCCCAGAGCTCTGTGCTTTCCAGCAATGGCTCAGCTGCACATGCAGCCCCCTGCTCCTCTCCCTGCCCCACAGCTGAGCAACCCTACAGCTCCACAGGGCACTGGGAGCAGCACAGCTCATGGCAGGGGGCACCTGCAGGGCAGAACTGTTCCCTGGCAATGTGCACAGGCTCTCCAGGCTGGCACAAGACCCTTCCTCCTGCCACAGAGTGGCCCAGTTCCCACCTTACCTCTGTGTGAGGCTGAGCCATGCTCACAAAGGAACAGGTGAGTTAGATGACCTTCCTCCTTTATCATACCATATACATGTTCAATGGTTGAAGTTCTACAGGGACTTTTGAATTCTTGAGAAAATTTATTTGTTTTTATTTTTCATGGATCTAGTCTGTGTTTAATATCTTTGAACACTATTGAGTTACCAGGTCTGAAGGGAAAGGTGGAAAGCTTCAATGATAAGAGGGGAGGAAAAATTTCTTCTTGATGGTGGCCTTTTGTGAATACCCAGTAAAGACCCACACAGCTGTGACTGCTATTTCTGCAAACCTCAAAGAGCTCTCAGCAAGCAGGCAGGCCTTGCTGGTGTTTTTATAGCACCGTAATATTATCCTCAGTGTTGGACCCAATCACCAAGCAGAGGAAGAACAGGAAATTTATCTGTAGTGAGACTCAACATTGATGGCTAAGAAAGAAACAAGACTTGTATATCCTGACCATGTTTAATTTGTGGTCAACTGTGGACACAGTCCCTGTCCTGGCTGACAGTATGAGTGATTTGGCTACTGTCAAAAAGGAGAAAGCAGAGTGAACTAATGACAGAATGTTGTGATGTCATGGGCATCCTTGCAGGATCACCTGTAGCTCTCAGACACCAACTCTGACACAGGGCCAGCACTGACCACAGTGGACCAATTTTCCTTGAACACTGGTGGGATTTTTCTCCATTTTGTTCAGGCCTTTCAGCTCCTTTCTATCCTCACCTTTTCCTTCTGTGGCCTTTCCTTTTCCAGTAGAATCCATGTTTGAACCCATGCTTGTGTCTCACAGAAGTATCTCCGTTGAATTTGGGAACTGTCTGGGATAGACAGCAACAGGAGCTGGTCCCCAGCCCTAGAACAAGGTGGGGTGACTCCCATGGCCAGCAGTGGGCACAAACAGCAGAGCCAGACGTGTCTCCTGCTGTGTCTCCAGCCGCTGTGTCCGTGTCACTCACAACCTTCCCAGCCCCAGCGCGGGGCTGCCCCTTTGTGACGCGCTCGCTCCTGGTTCTCTCGTTTCCATGGCCACAGAACCCCCACCCCAGCTCCATCCCCTTCCTTCCCAAGGGCAGCCAGCCCTGGGCCCAGCCAGACCTGAGGGTTTGACACTGTCTAGGAAGTTGATGCTTTCCAAAGTTTCTTTTCAAGGCCTTCATTTCTGTAATTCCCACTTATTTCTGGGTAGCAGCTTGTTGGTTGGGGATTTTGTTTATTTCTCTACACAACAAATAAAGTTCTGGGACACAACCAGGTGTTGGAATAAAAGAAGCTTTGCACTCCCCAGTAGATGACCCCTGAATTCAGTTGGCCGATATCATTAAGGAACAAACTGACCATCCAAACATTCCACCTTTGCTCTGCTTCATTGCTTCAGGGGTTTATTCCCTGCTTTCTTTATTGCAGAGACACTGAAACACAACATAAACAGGATTTGCCTCAAAATATTTCTGATCTTGACACTTCCTGACAATTCAAAATTTTCTTAATGGAAATAGCATGGGGCACGTTCTTCTGAAATACTCCTCAACAGAGTGGTTAAAACTGATCATGCTTGATTTGACAGAACTGAGCATGAGCCAAGGGACCAGTGAGTGTGATCCCTTTTCCTGCATCAGCACAATTATTTCTTCAAGTCTCATCTGTCCTACCTCCTCTAAAAATCTTTGCACTCTTCATTTGCTGCCCCCAGTATTTAGTGGGCCTATATGATCAGTGTGTCTGTCAGGTGGAAATTGGCCATGCAAAGGTTCTCCTTCATTGTGGCAGGGGTTTATTCCTGCTTTCTTTCCTGCAGACACACCCAACCCAATACTGCAACACCAGCCTCAAAATGATTCTCATTTTGACTGTCTCTGCAAATTCTGAACCATCCTCAGAGTGTTATCTGTGGGGGTTAAAGTCGGGTGGACGGTCATCAGGACAGACTCAGGAGCTCGCTATATTCTGGTCATGAAGTTTGTAGTTTATTCTAAGGGTGTGGGTATATGAGGGAGTGAGTATAAGAGAGAATAAGAGAGCAGAGAGAATAGAGCATAGAGAGAATAAGACAGAGGATAAGTGAGCCATTTCCCATTTACAATACAATAAGTATTCTTCTATGTTGAATATTCTAATTTCCATTAACTAATCTACTACAAAATACTAATTTCCTAATATTTGCATGCAACCTATAGGAATCGCTCTATTACCATGTTTTATAGCTTTCTTATCTATAAACCTTATCTCTAAACCTTTCCTGACATACTTGGAACAGGATGTCTGTTAGCTCCTTAGTATTTGTGGCATTTGGCATTATCTAAACAAAGGAAGAGGCCTTAAACCTTCACATCTATTTCCTCGTCCCCAACAGTTTCCCTGTTCCCAGGGACAGGCTCCAGGGCTGGGCTGTCACTTGCATGGAATGAAGAAGAGCTGCTGCACTTGCCAGTGGCTCAGGGGGCTCACGATCAGTGCTTTGAATGCAGCTTTTGTGCACACTCTGCCTCCCTGAGCCAAGCAGCATTCCTGGGCATGGACACCCCTGCTGCAGCCAACATCCTCCCAGCACAGCTGCAGGAACGACATTGCAGCAAGTCCTGGCTGAAGGAGTCTCCAGTCTGCTGCAGCCCTGCACCTGCAGTGGAATCACATTGTGCTGCCATGCGGGAGCAAAGGGGGTGAGGGGCTCTTTGCAGATGAGGGTCTCCTCAATGTGCTGCTGCTGCTGCTCCTCCCTGGGCCTGATTCAGCTGCTGGTGCCTTCCCCTGCAGCTGTATCAGGAGCCTGCCTGGAAAAATGACACTGCCAGTGCAAGTGACAGCCACCCATCCCTGACATGGCTCTGCCAACAGGGTGTCATGCCTACCCAGCTGCTCCCAGTCAGGTGATGTTAGACAACATAGAAATACCTTCAAACAATGCATTTTCCACATTCAGTCAAAATCAAAGGCCACACAGTCCACATGTAGGGGGGAAACTGCTTTCAGCAGAATGGGGGCAGCCCCAGCAGCTGCTCTCCCCATGGCTGGATGGCCGTGGCAGTGGAGGCAAGTCTCTCACCGTGCCCACTGCTGTGGCATCCAGTGCTCTGGAGTTGTTCCCACTGAACTCAGGGTGCTGCTACAGCAGCAACATCACTTCACACATTTGATTACAAAGACTTGGAATGGCATACAGGACTTGCCCAAAGAGCTACTAAAAAAAAAAAAAAGGGAAGGGGGATGGGGAGTTAGAATACTTCACTCCTTCTAATACAAGCATACATGGATTTAAGCAGGGACATTGGGCTAATCATACTGGGGACTGGTTTGAAAGCCTTGTCTCTAGCAGTTCCCACCAGTTGGCAAGATTTTTTCTGGAGAAAGTATTAGATAAGTGTGGAGGAAGTTCAGCAAGGGAAATACGCAACCAATCAGTGTGATTGATAAAGCACAGTTCGATTTATTAAAGGCATCATCTATATGTATAATCCAAAATATAATGACTTAAGCATATTTGGCCTAATTTCATTGGTTTTAGGTACATACTCCTCTCCTACTATTGGCTCATGCAAGCGTGAGATGACCACCCCTTGTACTTTTTCAGCTAAGTCTGTGTACGTGCTTTTTAGTAGCAAACCTACTCCATCTGTCCTCTATATAGCAACAAACTAAACATCTCTTCCTTTTTTCACATCCTCTAGCTGCAGTAGTATCAGTTTTACAAATAGGCTGCTATAGCCTGACCAGCAGCACCTTGTCTTGCTGCATCTCAGTTTGTCTGACCTGCTCTTAAGGCCCTGCTGGCAGGGAGATGCCCCTGGGCAGTGCCCTGTGCTGGGAGGGGTGTACAGGGCAGAGGTGAGCCTCCAGGGCTGGGCTGGGCTCCGGGAGCATTGGCAGGGACAAGCCTTGGATAGAGAGAAACAGGTGTCAGTAGACACTACTCCAGGCAGCAGAGAGCCAGACCAACCCTTGGACCTAGCATCCCTAGTATCCCTCCCTGTCAATCTGCACAGGGAAGGAGAGAAGGTTTATAAGAGGATGATTTTGCAATTGAAACCTCAAAAAGTCGGTTTTATTTTTCCAACACATTTTAATTGTTTGTTTTAATTGATTACCCTAAATTAGAGGGAGATGTAATGAGCAAAGGTCAGCTGTATGGGGCCAGCAGCACTGTCTGTGTGCAGAGCTGGGGCAGATCAGTGCTGGCACAGCAGCTGTGCCCAGCACCAGCACTTGGTGTTGCCAGTGCTGCTCCCATGCCACTGCTCCACTCTGGCCCCACTCCCCATTTCAGTTTTTGAGCTGGCACCATGGGAACGTCCCTTGTACAGCAGGATCATCCTACAAGTGCTTCAGGAATTGTCTACAGGGTCCTGCAGTGCCTCGTGCTGCTCCCTTGCCAGAGGCACCACAGGCCAGGGGGGCACATCTGGGCTGGTGTGTCTGGGTGTGGGGCTCCCTGTTGTCAGAGACTGAAATATTATAATTTGTGACTTAAACATTTTCATGAAGGACTTAGCAAAGCTGTTTTCCAAAAGGTGCAGAGCAGACCATCACTCCCTTGTTATATACGTGATTCATGCTAATTAAATTGTAACTGTATTAGCAAAAATGTTGCTTATTAGAAAAATTGTACCTACTTGTTACAAAGCAAAACGGGGAAAGAAATGGTTAAACAAAGCAGATGGAATCATCTTCCAGATGTTTGGTGGGAGTGAGGATAGTAAGGGCATAGATCTAAGAACAGCATCTAGAAATAAAACTTTTGACCTTGAATTGGGCCAAACTGGGATGATTCCAGGCATTGCACACTGGAATAAGGCCTGTTGTGGAACATACATTTAATTCTATAATGTGCTAAGCATAATGCACTTGCGCTACCTGAGAGGTCACACAGCGAACACTGAGGAAGACCCAGAGCCTTCATCGGAAACAAGACCCCGAAAGGAAGAGAGACCCCAACCATGGTGACGCACGAGCAACACAACAGAGTGGAGTAGATTTTAGGAATAGAAACACGGAGGAGCTTTCTAGAACATTCTGTATTATTATGTATTAGTAAACAGTATCTATGTGAGATTTTAGCTTGACTGATTTGGTACAGTGTGAGAGAAAGGGCCCTGCCTGTACTTCTGGTTGGGTATCCCCTGGTCAGTTTTGCCCATGCTTTATTTGAGCTAAACCTCAATTTTACTAAATCACTCACTGCCAAATTTTGTATTTACTTAAATCTATGTAACTAATATATTTTGATTGCATTCATTTGTATACAATTGCTGCTATTATTAATAAATTGCTGCTAGATCTAATCTTGTTGTTTCATTTATTGGACAAAATTGAACAAATCCAAATATCCATTTATAACACCCTGAATAGGCCTCCTGATTGAGGCCCTGAGCCACTCCCTCATGGATGTAAGTAACTCAGGAGAGAATACATTCACTGGGGGATCAAGCTGAGCACTTTCAGGGTGGAGACCTTGGCCCCAGGGCTATCAGCTGCCAGGCTCATGCAGACCCTCACTCCACAGAGTTGGGGGTAGAGAGGCTTTGGGTGTGCAGTGAAAAAGCCTCTGGTTCCAGGCAGTGACTGCCCACCCTCCGCTGTGCAGAGGAGCCCAAGTTGCAGTGGCCCTTGACCCTGGAAAAAGCTTATGCACAGCAGAGGGGCTGTCATGGCCCACCAAAGGCTCCCCCCAGTTGGACCCTGCACCAGAGCACTGCAGCATGATCCACAGTGTTGCAAGAGACAGTGTCAAACTGGCCCCCTGCAGGGCAGGCACCTGGGCTCTCCCACCTGTCCAAAGGTACATTAATCCACTGGATTCTGTGCTTTTCAGCGTGGCAGAGAGGGATCCTCACTACCAGATGGAGTGGAAACGTGGTTGGGACCCCCAGAAGGGTGATACACTTCTACCTAACCCCTGTCACTCTCTCCCTGTCCCACCAGGCCCCCTAGCACAACTCTTTTTCTAATTCTTCCTTTCCCTTTGCCTCTTTTAATATTAAATAAAACACGTTTTGTTGGGCTTTTTTTGGCACTACCATCTAACATCGCTTGGTTGTAATCACATTTTTTGGGTATATTTCAAATCTTTTTGTGTCTGATCTGTTTTATTCACCGAGGTTTCATTTCTTTTGGTCTTCTGTGTTGAAACCAATTCATAACACCTGTCCAGGTCCCTCTGCAGAGCCCTCCTACCCTCCAGCAAATCCACACTCACACCCAGCTTGGTGTCACCATGATTCCCGATGCCCTTAAGTGTCACAATGATCTCCAAGATTACAGGAGGCTCCATAGTGTCACAACAGCCCCTTGGTTCCCCAACACCCTTGAGAGTCACAATGGCCCTTTGGTTCCATTGGGCCCCTTGGTGTCACAATGGCCCTTGGTGCCCCAAGGCCCTGCAGTGCCACAATGGATCCTTGGTTCCATGAGGTCTCGCAGTGCAGCAATGCTCTCCTTGGATCTGCACTGGCACCATGGCCCCTTGCTTCCCCAGGGCCCTGCAGTGTCACAATCATCACAGAATCACCCAGGTTAGAAAAGATCTTTGAAATTATCAAGTCCGACCTGAGACGCAACACCCAGACAATGGCAGTCAGTGCCACATCCAGTCTATCCTGAAACCCTTCCAGGGATGGTGATTCCCCCACCTCCCAGGCAGCCCATTCCAATGACCAATCACCCTTTTTGTCACGAATACTTCCTAATGTCCAACCTAAACCTCCCTTGGTACAGCTTAAGGTTGTGTTGTCTTGTCCTGTCACTGTTCCCTGGGAGAAGAACCTGACCCCACCTGGCTCTCCTACCCTCCAGCAGATTTCATACACTCACACTCAGCTTGGTGACACCAGCAAAGCTGCTGATGGTGCACACAATGCCCTCATCCAGATCATCAATGCAGATATTGAAATCCACACTGGCTGGGTCTGATCCCTCATTCATCCTGCAGGTGTCCTGTGATGGCTCTCCAGGTGATCTGTTCCATCACCTTGCTGGGCATCGAGATCAGGCTGACAGGCCTGGAGTTCCCCAGATCCTCCTTCCAGCCCTTCTTGGGGATGGGCTCACATTGGCACCTCCAGTCCTCTGGTGATCCCGTCCGGGGGTCTCTCTAGACCTGAGACCTCCCCAGAGAGGACATGCAGGTGGTCAGGAGTTTGGGTTGTCTCAGAGTCACCAGCAAGAAAGCAGCTGGAGATGACCTTGTGTTGTTTCAGGGCTGTTTATTTATCTTATCTTTTAAAATGTTTCAGTCAGCCCGGCACAGGTCCACTCTGCAGAGCGACTATAACAAAAGGATCCTCCTGCGGGCTGGAGGATATACCTATATATCTTATATACCTAAAACTACGTATTCTATATTTACAAATTCTTTCCAATGCCATGCAATCTCTTTACAATGTCCAGTTCTTTCCCCATCCAATCTGTGGTTCCCAGGATGCAACTTCAACATGGAGGGCATGAAGAAGAAGGAGGAAGAAGCCCACCACACCCAGGATCCTCCTCTTTAACCACATGGCCTTTAATATAAACAATCTAAAAACCTACTTATTCTACAGTCTAATATTCTAATTTATACTCTACTCACTTTCATATTCATTGCTTCTTCCCCTAGTGTTGGCAAGCCCTCCCAAGGAGCTAAATCCAGCTCCTGCGACTCTTGGACATCACTCGGGGGTCTCAGAGGGGTCTGCCAGCGGGGGTTTTGCATCCCCAGAGGAGCCAGGGAGATACCCTGGACTCCCACATCTCCCCCTTCTCTTTGCACTAAAAGGACCTCCTTCATGGTTTTGTTTAAAGCCCTTTGAATGCAATGAAAAATACAAGGTAGAACAATCAAAAAGACAACAAAGAAAATAACAATCCCTACTAATACATAAACACCAACTGTCAAGATCTCTCTCCATAAGGGTGAGAGGTCAAAAAAGTCAAATAAACCATCCATCCATGATCCAGTGGCTTCTCCAAGTTTTGCCACACCTTCCTGTAATTGTCTTATATTTTCATGAATTGATTTTGAATGATCTGACAGGTTCATGCAGCACATTCACTCAAATTCCTCACATCCATGTTTATGAGTCAGCAGTAGATAATCAATCACTGCTCTGTTTTGAAGGGTCGCTTTCCTCACAATGTCGACATCTGTTAACATGTCGCTCAGTGCATTGGAGATAGCTTTGGTGTTTTTGCTCAGCCAGCAACCCAAAAGATCCAATTGAGTCAAGGCCACCCCTGATGCTGTTTGGGGAGAGAATATCACTACTGAGATTCTCTTCACCTTGTTCCATGTATAGAAATTGTCGTCACAATTTGGATCGTATTGTTCAATCCCTCTTTTCTCTCTATATTTAAATTTTCTCAAAATTCTCTGATCAGGTGTTAACAATGTAAGTATCCCAATGCTGCATGGACCTTCTTTGATGTTTGCAGGGATAGCAGGCCAAATTCTGTCCCCACAGACGAAAAAGATTCCTTGTGGCAATTGCACAGGAACTTGGGAGGATGGTTTGTCTGAAATTAATGTGTCATTACACCATGAACTATCATTTTTATAAACATCTTTGTTTGGAGTAACATTTATTTGTTTTGTTGTCACCTCTGAACCTTCAAATTCTATACAAAAATTCATTTTCATTGAACCAAAGATTTCTAATTCTTCTGGTTGCCAGGGTAAGGGGAAATTTACGGAAAGGAGATATATAGCAACACCCCAACATGCCCTCCAAATTGTCTCTCTGCCCTCCCCAAACCTGCCCCTGTTCATCCCCAAAACGGCTTCAAACTGCCCCATAACTTTTGCATGGGTTGGGGGTTGTTGGGGAGGCATCAGGACCATCCCCCTCCTCGTGTCTTAGCAGCTCTGTGCCCATCTGAAAGGAGGAGTGGGGCTGGGGGTGCAGGGGGTCTCTGTGTTGGAAATGATACCACTTCTAACATTTTTAAATGTAACTTTAATCAGGGGTTTATTCACCTTTCTCCAGGGGGAGGGGAATTGAAATTTCTCTCCCAAAGCCTCTGTTCACTGAGGCTTGGTGAAGCCAAATCAGTTTAACAGCAACAAAATGGAAGAGCCAGAACATAAAGGAGATAAATGCACATTCACAAAATCAGTCCCTGGTGAATTCTGTATTTTTGCCTAGTTTGGTAGTTTGTTTTTGCATGGTTTGTAGTTTGCCTACATTTTTGTTTCTTTCATTTTACAATTGAGTTTTCTTTACTAGATTTTTCCTTAGACTCTAATTTCCAACTTTTATTTTGGTTTGTAACCAACATTTTTAGCATTGTTTTAATTGCTATTTTGATCACTAGGTTGTAGTTGAACATTGATAAAGAGGGACTGCAAAAATGAGCAAAGCTTGACAGATCTTACTTCATTGGGAGTTCCTCCTGCCCAAGTCCATCTCTAGAAGTCACCAGGTGTCTGGTGTCCATAAAAACCTCCAGACCACCAAAACTAGCCACTCTCATAAAACCCCAAACTATCAGGATTCAGCAAAAAACCTCCCACCCAGGAGTTCCCCCTCTCTGGTCTCTTCACTTTGGGATTTTGGGGGTCCCTCCTGTCTGGGCTTCTGCAGCTCCAGGGTGCATTGGTATCTCCTCGCTCTGGGATACTCCTGGCAATCCCAGAAGTTCCCCTTCTCTGGGCTCCCCGTGGGTGTCACAGGGGCTCCAGGGACTGTCCGGGGTGCCCCTTCAGGGCCCCAGGGAACCCACGGGTCTCCCTTGTCCATGGTCCCAACATCTCCAGGCTGCCAGGGTTGCCCAATCCGGGCTCCCCGTTCCAGGGTGCCGGGGGTCCCCCTTACAGGGCCGTTGTCCCCCGCAGGACGCAGAGGGTCCCCCGGCTCCGGTGCCGCCCTTCTCCGCTGTGCCGAGCCCCAGCCCCGCCGGTGCCGGGTGATCGCCAGGCGGCTCCGGGCTGACAATGCAGCGCCTGAGCCGGGCAGCCCAACCCCAGCGCGGGAGGGTCCCACGCATCCCCCGGCCCAGTGCCGGGGCTGTGCCGGCCCCAACAGCGGCACACCCAAAACTCTGCCGGCTCGGAGCCGCCGAGCGGGCGCCCGGCCCTTGGCCCTGAGCACAGAGCTCTGCCCGGGGGCTCCCGGGGAAAGGCGGCGGCGCTCGGCAGCGGCCCCAGCCCGCCCAGCCCGCGGCAATTGCCCCGCACCGGGACAAAATCCCGCCCCAGAGGAGCCGCTCGCAGCGCCCGCCTGTGGCTCCTCCGAGCCCCAAAGATCCCGGCAGCTGCCACAATTAATATAGAATCCAAAAGACTAAAAATACCTACAATAATTATAACAATAATAAACTGTAATATTACTAGTCATAATAGATATAATAGAAATAATACAAATTAATAATCTTTATAAAAACTACTCCACAAGCATACTACGTTTGCATGGCCAGGGTTTGGTACAGGGGGAGCTCCAGGAGCCCCTTCTGTGAGAGGATGCTGGAAGCAGCTGCTCCTCCATGTCCTGTAGAGTCAGCACCAGCCAGATCCAGGATGGACCAGAGCTGGCCAAGGCTGGGCCAGTTAGAAATGGTGGTAACACCTTTGGGATAAGAGAATGAAGAAAAAGAAAAACGATTATTGTGTAGTTGTAACTGTGGCCAGGGCAGAGCAGGGTGAGAACATGAGAGAGGAACAAGTGCGCACACAGGCAGGGCAGGGCAGGAGGAGGGGCAGGAGCTGCTCCAGGGGCTGGAGCTGATTGCCCTGACATTCCGTGGTGCAGCCCGTGCTGAGGCAGCCGGGCCCCTGCAGCCCATGGAGGGCACGGAGTGCAGAGATGCACCTGCAGCGCCTGGAGGAGCCCGTGCCGGAGCAGGGGGATGCCTGAGCGGAGGCTGGGACCCCATGAGAAGCCTGTGCTGGAGCAGGGACCTGGCAGGGACCTGCAAACCCGTGCAGAGAGGAGCCCACGCTGCAGCAGGGTCCTGGCAGGACTTGTGAGCCCATGCAAGCGTGACCCACGCTGCAGCAGTTTGTGAAGAACTGCTGCCTGTGAGATGAACTCACCTTGGACAAGTTCATGGAGAAGCATCTCTGGGAGGGACCCCTTGGTGCAGCAGGGGAACGACTCCTCTCCCTGAGCAGCAGGAGAAACAACACATAAACTGAGCAGAACCCCCATTCCCTGTATCCCTGCACCCACAGGGGCAGGAGGTAGGGCTGAGAAGGAAGGAGGGATGGGCAGAAGGTGTTTTTAAATCTATCTTTTACATCTCATTGTCCTGCTCTGATTTGGAGAGGAAGAAATTAAATTAATATTTTTAATTTTGAACCTGTTTTTCCCATGATGGCATTTGCTGAGTAATCAGTCCCAGTCCTTATTTCAAGCCATGAAACCTTCATTCTGTTTCCCGTCTCAGATCCATCTCTGGAGGGGAGTGACAGAGCTACTTTGGTGGGTGCCTGGAATCCAGCCAGGGTCAACTGACAACACTTCCTTTCACTCATCCTTTCTTTCTTTCCAGAGGTCACAGTGCAGAGGTTGAGTGGGGCTTTGATGGGGGCAGTGAAGGTGTTGGGGAGCAGCAGGGACAGGAGCCCCAGGGATGTGGGACAGGCATGAGAGGGGCCCAGGCAGCTGGCAGGGGGCAAGGCCTGTCCCCCTGGGCCAGCAGCAGCCCCGTGCCCTGCCCAAGGCGCTGCCACCAGGGGCTGGGCCCAGAGGCAGGGGGAGACCCCAGTCCCGGGGGCGGCGTTTCTGCCCCGAGCCCCGTCCAGCCCAGCCTGCCCCGAGTGCGCAGTGACCGCTGGCACAGCTGCACTGGACAGCGTGACCTGCTGGGGACACTGAGAGCTGCCCTGGGACACTGCCCTGGGGATGGCACAGGCACCAAACCAACCACAGCCAGCTCCACTCATGGCATGTCACAGGCACCAGAGCACAGCACAGCCCCACTCCTTGGGATGGCTCAGCCCCTGTGAGTGTCCCAAGTGTGGGAAGAGCTTCTCACAGAGCTCTCATTGCACCAGATACCAATGGAGGCACCACTGAGGGAAACCCTGGGAGTGCCCAGAGTGTGGCAAGAGCTTTGTGCCAGTCTTAGGCTGCAATGCCAGATGTAACCAGAAGTAGATATTCTATCACCATCTGTTAAAACCAAATGGGGCAGTGCTCCTTATCTCTTCCATGACCCATCCCTCATAACTCCAGGGAGGATATCCTCTGTTAATAGGCCAGCTGTTAAAGGCAGGTGGAGAAGTTTTCTTTATCCTTCCAGGACCCATCCTTTGCCCAGGAAGAAATATTCAGCTAATAAACCATTAAGTTTCATTGCATGACTGATCAAACTACATCATCCCATTTGAGATACCCCACCCAAGGGCAAGAGCCAAGCATTTCCTACCTATATAAAATCTGAAATTTGAAACATCAGAGCAGCCCTTTGCCACTAAATTCCTACAGAAAGGCCAAGACAATCTTCATCACCACTAGACCTTAAAAGAGAAACTACACCCTTCTTCAAAATCCTTGTTTCATCAAAAGCACATCTCTCATTCCAAGAAACCTGCAGCCACCATTTAATCAGACTGCTGCCAACACCCTGACTCTGTCAGTACTCCGTCTTTTATATTACTATATTTTAATTTTCCTAGTAAAACACTATTCCTATTCACATATGCTGAAGGATTACAGTGCCCCAGCTGGTGAGAAACCCTCCCCTGCCTCACAGAGGGACAGTCTGATGTTGCAGCAGTGGAACCCACAGACGTTACAACCGTCCAGGCTCCAGCTGAACCGCAGGGGCAGGCACAGCCAGCAGCAGTGGCCCCTGGAAATAGGAAAAATCTAAGATGAAATCAGAGCACCCAGTCAATAAAGATAAGAAAGGAGGGCCCTCACAACCCCTAGGGGGGCCAAAGGTTGAGATCATCACCGGGACCTCATCTTATGAAAGTCTGAAATCTGCAAAAAGACATTGTACCATGGGGGTGTGAGGCTTATACAACCTGGTTCCTACAGGTGTGGGAGCTTATGGGTACAGGTGTGCAACTGGATGGTTCTGAGGCAAGGAATTTGGACAGGACTGAGGTGTGGATCAGGTATTCATAAGGGAGCAGGGCCTCCTTTTCCTCTGGGAACAGCTTTTAATGAGTGTGAGAGAGAGGCTTGTCCACAGAGAGAGAATGCAGGAGCACCACCATAGAATGTGCTGGAAGAGCCTTGAGGAAGGGATCCAGCAGCTGAGAGAAGTGGCAGCACTGGAGGTGCTCTTTGGGAGGGGTGGACAGCAGGACAATGACACTGACAAGGTCAGGTGCACAGGGCAGATGTTGTGGAATCTGGCAAACCTGGGGCCATCCAAATACACCTTGACTGTGACAATTAATGCTGATAACAACCCAGAGACAGTGGGCTCTGTCACCAACAAGCTCAGAAATTATGAGAGTGTGATCAATGGCCCAAGGCAGGCTCATGTCTCTGCTGTGGTTAAGGAACTCAAAGAGGAGTTTAAGGAAGAGATAAGGGAGATAAGGGAAGAGGTGAGGAAGATCAGTGCAGCATCAGTGCCAGTCACAGGCCCCAAAGTCAGAGCCCAACATCCCCCAGCTAGGGAGAGAGGGTACACCCCACGAGCTGACCTGTGGTTCTTTTTGCACAACCATGGGGAAATCATGAAAAGGCAAAATGAGAAACCCGTTTCTGTGCTGGCAGCACGGGTGCATCAACTCAGGGAGGGAAGCACTAAGAGAGGGAGTTCCACTCAAGTGAAGGCAGCCTCAACCTCCCATGACCAAGCTGCCAGGTATTACAGAAAGGAAGATGACCTGTGGGATCCTCTTAAAAGAACCTCTAGTATGTATGCCCAAGAAGGAAATGATAACCAGGGTTAGAGGAGCCCTGCCCTAGCCAGGGAAAGGCACAGGACAGCCAGGTCTTTTGGATGGAATAGATCCAATGGCCTGGCACATCAGAGCCTTTAGTTGATCCTGGTGCACAGTGTACCCCAATGCCACTGGGACATGTGGGGACAGAACCTGTTTCCATTGCTGGGGTGACTGGGGATCACAGGAATTGACTCTGCTGGAGGCTGAAATGAGCCTGACCGGGAAACGGTGGCAGAAACATCCCAGTGTGACTGGCCCACAGGCTCCATAAATTCTGGGCATACTCTTCCTCTGGAAGGGCTATTAACAAGACCCAAAGGGACGCAGGTGGGCTTTTGGAACAGCTGCTGTAGAGGCAGAGGGCATTGAGAAATTAAACACCTTGCCTGGACTATCAGAAAACCCATCTACAGGAGGTTCCTGAAGGTGAAAGTGCAACAAGCACCAACTGCCACCTCAACAGCACACAGCCAGCAGCATCAGATGAATCAAGATGCCATTATCCCCACCAAAAAAATTTTGGCTAGAAAGTCAAAGGGTGCTCAGTAAAACCCATTCACCCTTCAACAGCCCCAGTTCGCCTGTGGGCAAGTCTGACAGACAATAGAAATTGACTGTAGGCTATTGTGCCTTGAATGAAGTGACTCCATTGTGGGAGCTAAGACAGAGTACTGTGGATTTAATTAGCATAAGCAGCTTGATAACCAAGATGCCTTAGCAAGAGCAAACAGAGCTTTGAAGACTCCATAAAGATTGGATCAAGACTAATGACAGGAAAGGAGAATGAATCAAATAGAAATTTTGCAAAATGTGTAAGCTTGTCTGTGTGATGTTTAACCCAATCAATGTGGTAAGAAATTACCAGCTTTCCTAAAAATGGTATATAAGCACATGTAGCTGAGAGTAAATTTGGATTCTGATCAGCAGTCAATAGACCCCCTCTCTCTCCCAGTCGTTGATTCTCCAGTGCTGAGCGCTGCCGTGCCGGACACGCTGGATCTCCAGGAGGAGCTGGAGCCCAAGGCAGCAAAGTGGCACCATTGACATTGCCAATGCATTTTTCTCCATTCCTTTGGCAGCAGAGTGCAGGCCTCAGTTTGCTTTCACCTGGGGGGATGTGCAGTACACCTGGAACCTACTGGCCCAGGGGTGGAAACACAGCCCCACCATCTGCCACGGGCTGATCCAGGCTGCACTGGAAAAGGGTAAAGCTCCAAAACATCTGCAATACACCAAGAACAGAATTGTGTGGAAGAACATGGCAATAAAAGTAGCTGAGAAAGGAGAAAGGATCATCCAGATTCTGCTGGAAGGAGGTTTCGCCATGGAGAAGAGTAAAATCAAGGGACCTGCCTGAGAGATCCAGTTCCTGGGAGTAGAGTAGCAAGATGGACAGAGCCAGATCCCCACTGAAATGATCAATGAGATCATCACAGTGTCTCCACCAACCAGCAAGAAGGAAACACAAGCTTTCCTAAGGGCCATAGGTTTTTAGAGAATGCATTCCTGAGTGCAGCCACATTGTGAGCCCTCTCTGCCTGGTCACCCTAAGAAGAACAATTCCAGCTGTGGCCCTGAACAGGAACAAACCTTCACCCAGACCAAGCAGAAAATCGCTCATGCAGTGCCCTTGGCCCAGTCAGGATGGGAGCAGAGGTGAGGAATGTGCTTTACTCTGCAGCCAAGAACAATGGCTTGTCCTGGAGCTTTTAGCAGAAGGTGCCTGGGGAGACTCGAGACTGAGCACTAGAATTCTAGAGCCAAAGTGGCAGAAAATCTAAAGTAAACTACACTCACAAAAAAAAAAAAAAAAAAAAAAAAAAAAAAAAAATCTGAAAGAAGAAAGTGCAATCCACCTCAAAAGAAATTACCACAAAAGCATAACTTTTCCGGGCACCCTGACTCCCGGTGCTGGGGTGGATGTTTAAAGAAAAGGCTCCTCTACCCACCACGCACCCACACCACATGGAGCCCATGGATTGCTCTCATCACACAGCACGACCGGATTAGAAACACAAATCACCCTGAAGTTTTAAAAACAGTTAAAACCAGCCACAAGATAAAAACTCTACTCTCGCTAACAGAAAGGACCAGAAACAAGTAACCCAGGCTAAAAAGCTCCACCATACAACCAACTAGCAGCACAAGAAACACGCTGTGCTCTTGTCACTGACAGTTTCTGTCTCATGGTTGAGATGAACCAGAAGTGGAAAGTGGCCGCAGGGAGCCCCACACGACGAGTCACACAAGCTACTGAAGGAGAAGGTGAATCAAGTGCACTTGCTGAACTCAAAGCCATTCAGCTGGCCCTGGACACTGCTGGAAGAGAGAACTGGCCACAGCTCTACCTTTATACTGAATCATAAATAGTAACCAATGCTCTGTGGAGTTAGCTAGGAAGGTAAAAAACAGGCCAGCTAGCAACATAAAGGCTGCCGATGAATGGAAAAACATTGCCACTCAGACAAACTCTCTGTGAAAGTCCATCATGCAGGCGGCCATGTCCCAAATAGTCAGGCTAATATAGAACACTAAAATAAGGAGCAAGTAGAGTAGATCAAGCTGCAAAAACAGAGATGTCACAAATAAATTTAAATTAGTAACATAAGGGAGAGTTGTTCCTAGCTCAATAGGCCCACACTGCCTCAAGCCGTGAAGGCAAAAATACCACCTATAAGTAGGCACAAAACTGAAAAGCAGATTTAACTATAAATTGCATTTCTCAAGTTATCCATAACTGTAAGACATGTGCTAAAATCAAGCAAGCCAAGCCCATAAAGCTCCTCTAATATGGGAGGCTGTATTCAAAATATAAGTAGAAAGAAGCCGAGGAAATGAACTACATCACACTGCCTCAAACCCCCCAAGGCAAGTGCTACGTGACCACAATTGTAGAAGCCACCACTAGATCATTAGAATCCCACCCAACTTCACACTACTACTCAAAACATCATCTTAAGCCCAAAAAAGCAAGTCCTATAAAGACACAGCACCCCTGAGAGAATCGTCAGACAACAGGACCCATTTCAAGAACAGACTTAGAAACACCTCAGCCAAAAACCAGGATATTGAAAAAATAGATCATATCCCTTATCACACACCAGCTGCCAGCAAAGTTCAACTGTACAACAGATTCCTTAAAATTACCCTAAAGGCACTTGGCAGGGAAACATCCAAACATTGAGAAATGAACTTAACAAAAGCCACCTCAATAGTCAACACCTGAGAGTCCATCACTCAAGCAAGTCCTGCCCAGTCTGAAGCCTTGCACACAGTGCATGGGGATAAACTTCCTGTAGTACACATAAAAGGTATTTTAAGACTGTTTAGATTAGGCCGACCTCAAGCAAAGGCAAAGCAATCCGTACAATTGTTTTTTGCTCAAAAACCTAGTTACACTTAGTAGGTAATGCAGAAAGATAAAGAAATCCATTGAGGACCACAGAAAAACCTAATCTTAAGTGAGAATTGTGTGTAAAGCTTCACTGTGGATGAAAATACATAGCAGAGTTGAAAGAAGGTATTAAGGTAGCATGCAGATGGGAATATAATAGGGAATAGATCATGTCTTAAGTTGCAATGCAAGATGCAAGCAGAAGTATACATTCTATCAGCATCTGCTGAAACCAGGTGGAGCAGGGCTCCTTATCTCTTCCATGACCCATCCCTTACAACTCCTCCCCACAAGGAGTTATACCTTATGGGAGATGCCCCACCCAAGGAGAAAAGCCAAGGATTTCCTACCTAAATAAAATCTGAAATCTGAAACATCAGAGCAGCCTTTCCCACTAAATTCCCAGAAGAAGACCACGCCTATGTTCATCACCACTAGATGTTAAAAAAGTAACTACACCCTTCTCCAAAATCATTGCTCCAACAAAACCACATCTGTCCCTCCAAGAAAACTATAGGTACCATTATTCAGACTGTAACCAACACCCTGCACTCTTTACTCACCTGATGGGATCTGGAGAATCGTCCCTGGTGAGAAAGTCCTCGAGCTCCCTGCAAGAGCACAGGGCAGAGCACACTCAGACTGCATGGCTGCTCCTGAGGCAGCCACCTCTGAGTGCTTCCCAGCCTGTCCCAAAGCATAGCAATTCCAGCTGAGCTCTTCCTCCCCTCCTTTGGAATATTTCCAGCCCAGTAATTTGACAGCAGCACAAAGAAACATGCTGGAAGGTGTCTCATCACTTTTAAGAACACCAGAAGGGGAGCTGCCCAGAACCCAGTTCAATTTGGCCTTGAACACTCCAGGGATCCAGGGGCGGCCACAGCTTCTCATGACAACCTGTGCCAGGGCCTCAGCACCCTCACAGGGCAGAATTCTCTCCCAATATCCCATCTATCTCTGCCATGTCTCAGTAGGAAGTCACTGTCCCTTGTTCTGTCCCTGCAGGCCCCTGGCTTAAGTCCCTCTCCAACTCTCTTGCAGCCCCCTCAGGCATTGGAAGGGGTTCTAAGGTCACCCTGGAACCTTCCCCAGGCTGAACAACAGCAACTCTTGCATCCTTTTCCCTTGGCGCAGGTGCTCCAGCCCTTGGAGCATCCTCCTATTAATCCCATGGCCTCCTCTGGGCCTCTGCGGATCATCTTGGAGATGTCAGGGAGAAACCCATTCTTGCCTCTGGGAAGAGCTGAGGCTGTGCTGTAAATTGGGCTGAAGGGAAGGCAATGAAAAGCTGTTTCCTTGTTTGTGCCTACGAATTCCAGTGGAACAAGGATGGAGCGGGAGATGTGGCCAGGAGCCCCCCATTCCCTCCCAGGCCTGTCCCCACAGCAAGCACCAAAGCTCTGGAGCAGCCAAGTGTTAATCCCTTGCTATTCCCAAAGGGAACCAGTTCCCCTGAGGCACACGCCCAGCCCAGCCAGGTCCCTGCTGGGTCTGGCACACGGAGAGCAGTGGCTTTTTCACTCACCCGCCGGCTGTCCATCTGCTCCTTTGGCACCAACAGTCACCAAATCCCAGTGTCCACAGGTAGTTGACTTTTGCAGGGTCTAAACCCCAGTGCCCAAAGGCCCTTGGCCTTTCCAGGGTCTAAACCCCAGTACCCAAAGGCCCTTGGCCTTTGCAGGGTCTAAACTCAAATCTCCAAAGGCCCTTGGCCTTTGCAGGGTCTTACCCCAGTGCCCAAAGGCCCTTGGCCTTTGCAGGGTCTGGCCCCAATCCCCAGATGTTGTTGTTCTTTGCAAGGTCAATAGCACTCAAGAAGGTGCCGTTGGCCTTGGCAAGGTCTGAGCCCCAACACTCATGAGCTGTTGACAGCTCCAGGGTCCAAACCCCAATGAGCCAGGAGCTGTCGATTGTTGCCAGGGTCCAACCCCCAACATTCCAACATTCCATGGCCTGTTGACGGTTGCCAGGGTCCAACCCCCAACATTCCAACATTCCATGGCCTGTTGACGGTTGCCAGGGTCCAACCCCCAACATTCCAAACATTCCATGGCCTGTTGACGGTTGCCAGGATCCGAAGCCCATCATTCCAGGGACTGGTGGAATGGCCCTCCCCGGCTTTCCCCAGCCCCAGCTCCCTGCTGGCTCTGGCACCTGCCCTGCCTCCCCCGTGTCCCCACAGTCGTGCCGGGCAGGGCCCTGGCTCAGAACATGAGCTACAAGTTGCTGGTCCAGACAGCATCTATTTTAAGGCTCAGCATTCTCAAGAACTACATCCTCTTTAGAGATGCACTTAGTTCCTGAGTTACAGGAATTCTTCTGTCTTCTCTGACATGGGGGAGATATAAGAAAAAACCCATATTCTTGGTGCTTACAAATATTCATGGAAAAGAAAGCCTTGTGTTTAGAACAGTCACATGAGAAGGAAAAATGGTGTTTCAGGGGCTTTTGAAATTCCTGCAGAGAAAAGCCAAGAGCTGCAGTGTTTAAGGCTTATAAAATAGATCAAAAATGATGTCACAAGAGCAAATTTTTCTCTGCACTGTGTTTGGCAATATATCTAGATCTTCTAGGCAGAAGAAAATTCTTGTTGATTACATCAAAGATTCCTCACTAGGAACAGACCTTCAAGAAACATATGGGTATGCTTGGAAAAGCTTTAGTAAGTATTTTTTGCCCTCATCTTCAATAGCACTCTTCTGTGTCCTATGGAGGACTTCTGTGTCCCAGTTAACAAGAACTGGCAGGGCACAAATCTTCCGTGGAAGAGAAGAGCTGCACCTGCCTTCTCCAGGGCCTGTCTCTGCAGAGACTGATGGCCCAAGGCTGTCACTGCCAAGTGACATCAGTTCAGAGATCAATGCAGCTTCAAGTCTCTGTTCCACAAGAGCAGCCCTGGGCTCCTTGAGCAGAGCTGCAAAGGAGCAGGAGAGCTCCTGGTGAAGGTCTGACAGCTCTTGCCTGGTTTTTGAGCAGCTCTCAGTGTAGTTCTGCCGGTATTGCCAGTCCCAGGCCAGCTGTGACTGCAGCAGGGACACCTGGAAGAGGCACAAGGCCCAGCTCAGACAAGCCCACGCTGGCAGCAGCATCCGCAGCCCCACAGTACCGGCTGTCGGGCACACACAGCCTCCAACTCCAGCCCTCACCAACACTCTGCCCTTGGGGAAGGGAAAGGAGCAGGCTCCCAGACTGCCCCTGAACAGAGCTCAGATGGTCAACAAGTCCAGTTCATGGCAGAAAAAACCCTTCCCATGTACATCCCTCAGCCACCACAGCTCTATTAGAGTTCTGACAGCATGGAGGAACCCTACACTGATTTCCAAAGCACACATTTGTGGCACTGACCCATTTCTGTGCCTCAGCAAGAGGGCTGCTGCTCCCCTGAGCTACTGGAGGACTCTTTACTTGGACTGTGGGACAGCCAGCCCAGGTGTAAGGGGAATTTGGTGCTTGGGGATTTTGGTGCTTTCTTGAGGCATTTTAATGCCCCATGTTATACCTCTCAATTTAAAAATTATACCTTAATTTTAACATGTTTGTATTTATTCATCTTTATTATGCTTCTACTCCATTTTACTTATTTTCAAGGGATTCTTAAAAGGATTTGGGGGATTTTTTCAGGGGTTTCTTGGTTTTGCCAGGTCTTAACACACAATGCACCTTTTCAACCCCCCATTGTTTAAATGTAACTAAAATATAGCCTTAAATATTTCACACTTATTCAAATTTATGTCTGTTTAATTGAAATGTTGAGGAACTGCTCCCGCCCCGCCCCCGTCCCGCCCAGCCAATCCCTGAGCGGAGTTTTCCCCGCCCGTGGTTTGGGCGGGAGCCGCCCCCCCATAGTCAATCCCTGAGCGGGGAGCGGCCGAGGCGGGATTTTCTCCCTGCCCCTCCTTGCCAATCACTGCCCCCCTCCCCTGCCTCGCTTCCACTGCCCCCTCGTGACTCTGAAATTTCCCCAGCTGCCCCAGTCTGGACTGGTTTATACTGGTTTATTCTTTCCCCTCCCCAGGTAGTGGAGCTCCAGTGCCCCCCATCCCCCAGAGCATAAAATTCACATCGCTAGAGGTTCATGTCCATAAAGGAGGCAGTGGAGTCCCTTGATTCGAACAAAGGGCGAAAGTCCATTTCTCCTCATTTCCAGGCCGCATTTTCTTCTCATTCACTTTCCCCGTTGGCTGAGGTATTAGGAAGGTACTCAGGACATCCCGATCTGCCTATCCATGCCCCACTTAGTGTGTACCCTTCGTAAAACACAGGATGCATGATCATTACAACTAGCTAAATCAATTTATATTTTCTGCAAACTTTACTAATTGACATGGACTGCTCCTCAGCCAGGTTCATGCTAAACTCCTGAACTTTGTGTAGAAGAACAAAGACTTCATAGGACTGTGAGAGATGAGGAGATGTTTTGCTGAAGCCAAAAGGTTCTTCTCCCCTCCCTCCCCCATGGCACTGGTACTCACACACGGCCATGGCCTGAGGGGACACCCTGGTGGCCTTCAGGTGGGAGCTGGTGAGGGTGTCCTGACCAAGAGCCTGCAGGGCTTCAGCCCCTTCAGGGGAGGCTGGGAGGAGCTGCACCCCCGAAATGGCCCCCGCAGCCCCTCAGCCATGCGGCTGCACTGGTGCATGACTGGCTCCATGCATTTGGAGGTGGGAAGGGGTCTCAGGACGTCCAGGGCGGCTTCTGGAGGAGCTTTGTGGGGGTTACAGTGGCTGGGGAGCTTCAGGGCATCTTGGGGAAAGGGGCAATTTGGAATGGGGGAGAATATGGGAGGGCTAGGGATCAAGGTTTTCTGTGTCTTTAAAGGTGGGGAGGGAACTGGGGGGCTGATTTTGGGGCCTGCTCTGATTATTGGGTACCCACCCCACCTCAGCAAAGGGCCAATGGTTTTTTTCTTCTCCTGTCCAGGAGGGAGGTGGGCTTTGAAGATCCCACCATATTTGTGGGGGGTCCCTTTGTCACCAAAACAGCGGGAAAACAAAACAAAACAAAACAAAAACAAAACAAAACAAAACAAAACAAAACAAAAAAACCCTCAAAACAAAACAAAAAAAGCTTCTTCAACAGCATTTTTAGTGTTAGAGAATCCAAGTCATTACCTTACTCTGGCCAGAATGTTGTTCTCGCCAGGATGTGCAATAAATCATTTAATCCACACATTGTCCAGGTGTGCAGAGAAAATAATTCCATCACTCATGAATTTTACTAGATTTTTCAGATACTTACACAGTCAAAACCCATCGAAATGCATCTTGCAATGTACACTGGTCCCACATTATGCAGTTCTCAGTATTTGGTTGCCTATTCATTACAGATCTCTTCACCTCTGATGCTAATTAGATTCTGATTCTTATCTCTTTTCCCAGACCAGTGATATTTGGAGTTGATTGTTGTTAATGATTGTTAATGGTCATTATCTCCTGTGTATCTTCTGTGCTACTCCCAGTCTGCTGAGTTGTTAAGCTTGTCAGACCTCACCTGCTGGACCAGTGCCTAAAAAGAAAGTTAAATTCCCTTTTCCTGTGCCAAGGGCGAATGTGGTGGATGCAGACTCAGAAGTTGTAAGCAGTCAGAAGTTGTAAGCAGTTAAATCGTTGTTACAACAGTTAACAGTTATGTTCTGAGAGTTGTTACATTACCCGTTATGCCGAGAGTATACATTCTGTACCCCTCACTCCCCCATAATTCTGTATTCCCTAATGGTTCCCAGTTCCTATGTTCGCCATTGTCCCTCATCTCTTCCGCCCTTCCCTTCTCCCTATTTCCGGTTGCCTGCAGCTGCTCAAAAGACTCTGCCCCGTATGCAAATCACCAACATTCCCAGACAGCCCCCCCCAAAGGCAGAGGTCCCAGCTAAATCTAAACATTAAGAAAACCAAAAAAACTACACCAAGTGCTGTGAAACCAAGGACCATGGACCATGGAGAGCGCTTAAAATACCAAGGAAAGACTCCACCAAAACAGCTACAACCTAGAAGAAAGAACACAACAATGACACCCCTAGACCAAGTGAGCTGAACGGGAGATCTGTGCATGCGTGTGAGGAGTGAGATTCCCCATCCTGCCTGCAGGACAGCTAGAGGAACTTTTCCCTGCGACATCACTGGCTCAACTGCAGCAGCAGGCGGTGGCCTTCCCGCAGCCCCTTTCAATAAAAGCTGCATTTAATAAAGGCTGCGGCCGTGCTTATTTATAACAGCGAGCAAAACTGGCTCAAGTTACATAAAAATTTTAACCTTTGTAGCACTTCCAACACCTTCCTGATTTTGGGGTCTTGCCTGATTTTGGGTTTTTCCCTGTGATTTTGGAGATCCCTTAATTTCAGCGATCCCCCCAAGACATACATCCCAGGACTTGTTCTCTTATCTGAGGAGGCTCAAGGTCCCAGCTTCTTTGGCAGACGTATTGTCCTGATATTGGGGTCTTCCAACAAGATTTTGGGATGCCCCCTGGTTTTGGAGCTCCCTTAATTTTCAGGCCTCCCCTGGTTTTGTGGACCATGCAATATGTGTTCTCTTCCCACCAGGAGGGGCTGGGCAGGTCTTGGGGGTCTCTCCTCCCATCTAGGGAGGCCTGGGGCATTTGGGGGTCCCATCTACTAATGTATGTGTTCCCCCTAATGTTGTGACCCCCCGATTTCTGGGTCCCCTCCCCAGGCCGCACATCCCAGGATGTTTTCTCCTCTGAGCTGCTCTAGTTCCGCTGTGGGGGTACCGAGGGAGTGCTTGGGACTTTCGGGGCAGGGAGCTGCTCCATGGTTTTGTATCCCACCTCCCACGCCCTTCTCATCTATGGTGGATACCAGCCTTCTACTGCCTCATACAGGATCATCCCTGGGGAGGGTACTGGGAGTTCTGAGAGGGGATATAGGGGGAGATAGGTGGGGAATATGGGGGGACAGAGTCCTGAAGGTCTCTGGGTAGTCCTCAACAGGGGGACAGGAGGTGAGTTATGGGGTCCTGTGAGAGCTCCTGGCCTCTCTGGGGACAGTTATTGGGCTGCCCCTCACCTGACCCAGACTTTGCTCGTTCCTGCCACACCCTTCCCCTCATCCTTCCCACCCTGCATGGTCCTGCTCTGCACTGCCCCTCACCTGCCCCACCCCTGCCACACCATCTCACCTGTGCAGCTCCAATGTCTGGGTGAACTGTACCGACTTACTCCACATGGATTGGCACCAGTGCAGGGCCAGGGTATGGGGGGTCTGGGAACCCGGAGAATGGCTTCCCTTGAGCCACCATCTTTGGAGACAACTGATGCCCAAAACTAGACAAGAATATAAAACTCTAGAGTTGACTCAGCTACAGAGCAGGTATCTGTTTATTCAGCTCTGGGAGTGAGGGGAATTTCTCTGCCAAAACCTCACCCCATCTTTTTCGGGTTTCAGTTGAATTTTGAAAATTTCTTCTTTGCAACGTCTCATTTACAATATATTAGTAGCATACTCATATTTGCACAAAGCTGTGTCATGATTTTATAGCAGTTTGTTGCTTTCACTCGTGTCAGTTCCTACTGAGGTGGTCACCAGCCTTCTTGTGAGAAACAAGAGTACCTCTTTAAAATTTTTAAAAATATAATAAGGGATGAGAGGGACAGTAAACATCAATGGGTGCTTGGAAAACTACCAGAAGCATGCCAGTTAGCCTAAAACAATTTTTATGTACTTTTTCATTATATTGGTTAAATGCGTATTCAAGACAATCATACATATTCATACATTCCCTTCAGTTCAAATTTTGTGGGAATTCCTTTGCTCAGTTTGACCCTTGACCTGTCTTCTTAAAATACATGTCATACTGCAGATGAAATTTATATCTTTTATGTCCTCACAAGGCCCTCGGTTCTGTGTTTTGATAATTCTTGATAAGCAGAGGGTCAGTGGTAAATTCCTCTTTGTATTCTTCCTTTCAATGTTTTTATTCATAGTTCCTCTCAATGTTATATTATCATACAGATAAGATACTCCACAAGTAAAAGAAGCAGCACAAACAAGATTTGCAAATGCCAAGAAAGAGGTAATTATACTGAAACAAGAACTGGTGTGATTTTTTGCAAGGCTGGAGCTGTGGGAGATGGCAGGACATGAGGCTGTGTGCAGCATGTCCTCCGTGTCTTCTACATTGAATTTGGGGTGGGGAAAAGGTGAATGGGGCTATCTTTGGGACCAGGAATGAGCCCTCTGATAGGAATCCAGGCAGAAACATCAGCTTTCAGCTGAGATTTGTGTGCTGCTGTTGTGCTCTGTTCTTCTAAGACGTAGCTCAGAGTATCTTCACCATTGTCTTCCCACTCCTCTTTTGCTTTGTTCTGGTGGGTTTTCATGGCCAAAGTAAGTTGAAAAGACTTTTGTGGGCTTGGGGAGGGTGCAGCAGAAATGCTGACACAAAAGAGAAAAATCTTTTTAAACCTCATCTGGAGTATTTCTGAGCAGTAAGCCAGAGATGTCTTCTGGGCTGTGTTCTAAGTCACTTGCTGGGGAGCTGTGGCTGCCCTGGGGCAGAGTGGCCCAGGGGAGCAGCAGCCGAGTGCTCTGAGAGTGCGTGAGCCCATCAGTCTCTGCCTCTTGCCACACAGGTGTTGCAGGGCAAATGTGAAGCTCTCTGCTCTTTCTTTCTGTGCAGGTGCTGCTGAAAGAGCAGGAGATGAGTGCTTTATCACAGGCACTGCCCCAAACTCGGGGAGAGCTCAGCCAAGCCTGCCAGCAGATCCAGCAGCTCAGGCAGGAGTTGAAAGGGCAGCAAGAGAAGGAGCAGTTAAGTCTGAGTAGGCAGGGAACATTGAGTGCAGGGCAATGACAAGGGCACAAGAGGCAGCTCCTGGGACTGAGGAGGCAAGGGCTGCTTCAGGCCCTGGGACCACAGAGCCTGGCATGCTCCAGAGCTCATCCCCAGGAAGGAGGGCTTGCAGAGGAAGCAGAGCTGGCTAGATAGGTCAAAAGAAGTAGCTGAAAGTGTGGGATTTTGAGACACTGTGGAAAGTTGAAAAGCTGAGCATGAGGGCAGGTCCCAGGAAGTTGCTCTGCATTTTGTTGTCAGACCATCAAGGCAGAACTGCAAGCTGAGCTACAGGAAGCTCGGAGTAAAATCCAGGCAGCACAGAGGAGGCACAGGGAAGAGCTACAAGGCATCAGGGAGGAAATGAATGTCCTCCTTGAGCAGAGGGAGGCTCTACAAAAGCAGGTGAGCAAAGCAGCAGTAGCACCACAGTCATCCAGGGAGGGATCAGTGGCCTTCTTGCTTTTCCATGGCAGAGCAGCAGTTGATGGGGTGACCCCTGAGGCTGCCTGGTCCTGTGCTCTGCAGGGCAGCTGTTCTGAAGGACACTCAGTGCTCTGCTGAATCTCAGCTGACTTGGACAGCTGGGCTAGTGCTCTGGCTTGTTGGCCAGCAAGCATCAGCAAGGATTCCTGCTGGCTTCTTCTTTCTAGCCTTGGTTTGGGAGGTGCTTTTTCAGGTGTCCTTTGGCCCACTTAAAGATTACAACAAGCTGTCCATATCCATTGTGAATCTGGTGTTGTCAGGACTGGAGGAATGGAAAGTTGTCCTTGACCTTTTCTCACAGCCTCTGCTGTGGCTGACAGACACAAGCTGTGGCTGTGGCCTCTGACTGCTCTGTTCTGTTTGACTGGAGGTGGGAGAGTTGACGTCTCAGCTGGCAGCCTCCCGAGAGTCCCAGGAAGCGATTGTCCAGAGAGCACAGCAAGATGTGAGCTGGGCACAGGATCAGTCAAGGCAGAAGCTGTTGGAGCTTGAGCACACCAAGAAGCTGCTGGAAGAGGCAGAACATCAGAACAAGGAGCTGCAAGTGCACCTGCAGAACCTGGAGAGGGAAAGGAGTCAAGGGGAAGAAGTGGCTCAGCAAAATTCGGAACTGCAAGCTTCTGTGAATGTCCTAGAGAAAGCCAGGTAAATGAAAGCCTGTGGGACTCTGCATTGTGGTGAATGGATTCCCTCTTTGCCATCTTTGCACCTGCCAGGGGCTCTGGCAACATGTCCTAAGTGGCTGATTGTCAGCTCTTCTATCTCTGATATATCTCATTATCTGAATATTGTGTGTTATTTTCTTTTCCTTTACGACATCAGTTGAAGTTTTTGTGAAGGTAAAGGCTTTTGGGGTAGCTCTTTCCCTCTGGGGACTTGTGTGTTTTTGGTTTAGGTGGGTGTGTTAACACTGCCCTAGCTGCAATGTAAGGAGGTGGATACATCCATCAGCTCCAACTTGGGTCCTGTAACTTGAAGCATATGGGATCTGGATCAGCCTGGAATCTGATGCCTTTGCTGGGCAGAACCATCTTAAGGCCCTGATTGCTGATCTAGGCCAGATTGTCCTTGAAGGCACCCAAGATACAAGAATGTCTCTGTTGCATCATTCCTCAAAAAACATCCCCCTTCTGCCTGGAGGGTGTCTGGCAGGGTCCCTGGCACTCTCCACAGTCACAGGCATTACTGACTGTACAAAGATTGCAAGAAACAAGACCAAGGGTAGGGGGGCTCCTCCTGCTGATCAAGTCCTGCCAGTCTTCCGTGCCACAGGATTCTTCTTCCAAGAAGAAGACAGAGGAAGACAGGGCACTTTTGCTTGCCTGGAGGTTTCTGCCTGTTCCATCAGGTTGTGCTCTGTGGATGATACAGCTATCCCTGAAAAGGGCTCCTGGCACCTCATCTTATCTCCTCCTTAGATTAGAAACCCTTTCTTATGATAACTCATGTTGGAGAAATATTCACCCCCTATACAGAGACAATTGTTGTCTTTTAGAATTGCTAGTGGTCTTAAACTTTTTTAAATAATTGTTCTTTTCTGGAATATTTAAGTAATTGGATATATTTCAAGTTCTAATTTTACTGGTTAGATTTTAATCCTCCTAATCCCTATAAAAACCCCTTGTTATGCTATATATTTGGATTTTGCTAGTGGAACCCTTTGAAGAAATAAAGCTGTCTTTGGAATCTCTGCTGCGATCCCAAGATCTCATTCCTAGCTAGCTGAGAAGGTCTGCAAGCCAAGATGAACCTCTGCTGCCTGCCCAATTGTTGGGCACTGCTTGCACTAAGGCCTTGTAGCTGCATTCTGCCTCAAGGCACTCAGGAGTTATCTGGACCCTTTGGCTGCCAGGAGCCAGAACCATCCTGGCTCCAGCAGCTACAGTGCTCCAAGTGTCTGTAGCCACTTCTGCTTTTGGCCTTTGTTTCTCCAGCTGAAAGTAGGATGGGTGCTGGTAAATTTTAATGAACATCCCAGGGATCCCCTGGCTGTAGGGTGCTGCTCCTCCTACCTGGACATACAAGATGGGGGAAGGATCCATGTTGACTAAACCTCCCTGCCTTGGAGCATGGTTAAGTCAGAAGAAAATTGTTCCTCTCCCCTAATGTTTTTATTGCAAGACTTTGTTAATTGTATTCACATTCCCATGTCAAAAAAAACGCAAGGCATGTACGCAGGGACTCCCCGTTATTTCAGGAACAAAAGGAGTGTGGGCACATGCTGGGCTGTGGCTGCAGGGGGAGCAAACAGCCAAGTTGTTTAGACAAAGCTCATCAGACAGAGCAGTTTTTCCCAAGGTGGTGCAAGTCTTAGGAGTTTATAAAATGTCATACCATGTAGTAATGAGTTGCATGCTTTCCTTCTAGGCTGATTCCATCTCTGGAGGAAAAGAACCTGTGCCTCAGGACACTGGAAGAAAAGAACCTGGAACTGAGCAATCATCTGTCTCAGTTCCATTCTGCTCTTCAGCAGGCTGAGCAGCTCTCTTCAAACAGCAGAGGAGACCTGCAGGAGCTCAAAACCCAGGTAAGCTGTGCACTGGTATTGTCTTCTCCATGGACACACAACACCACCTTTGGCTTGGAGGCCCCAACCTCTTTCCCCTCCCAGTGGCACCCACTGCTGCTGTGTTCTGTTCCTGGCTGCTGCTGCACCCTGAGGCCAAGGCTGGACTGGTGTGTTCTGCCGAAGTTTTCCCCCATTGTCTCCTGGGTCCCAGCAGGAAATCTGGGAGGAGAAGCAGCAGCAGACTCCTTTGGAGCTTCTCTGTCCCTGTGTTAGCAGAATTGTCCCAGATGGGGTTGGAGCATGTGCTGGGCACTGAGCAATGTGGGCACACAGATGTGGCTGTGGCAGGCTGGGCAGGGCACTCGCACCGCAGCCAGTTCAGGCAGTGTTCAGAGCTGCAGCCTCAATCAAGGGTGTCCATTGCCTTCCTTTCCCTGTTGTCTCCACTTTTGTCTCCAATGGAATCCTTGGTTCTGCACCTTCTGTTTCCTGTTTGATTTTTGCCTGAAGTCTTTTCTCCTTAGTTGCTCTCCCTACTGCCCGCTCTGTGCCTCAGGAGCAGGCCTGTCCTTGAGGCTCTGTGCATCCATCTTCCAGATCCAGGCCCTGCAGGACACAATGCAGGAGATGGAGGCTGCCCGGGCAACTGGAGAGAAGGAGCTGCTGCAGGAGCTGGAGGAGTCCCGAGCAGGAGAACGCTGCTTGAAGGCCTCCGTGAATGTGCTGGAGACTGAAGTGTCCCAGCTGCGTGTGAGACTCCAGAGATGTGATGACAAAGCTCTTGCTTTGGACAGACCGTATAACACCTCAGAGCTGGAGCTGAGGAAGGCAAAGGCTCAGATACACAAACTCAGAGCCCACAAGCAGGAGCTGCAGAGGAAGTTGGAGGAAAGCGAGCAAGGTACAACTTCTGCTCTCCCACCCGTTGCCCCATCCTGTCTTGCCAGTGAGGGTCTCTGATGGCACACAGAGGAAAAGTGCCCAGAGATGGCAGAGGGGAAGGAAACATCCAGCAGGAGATTTATCCATTGTAGTGCCAGTGCAAGCTTTTCTCTCAGGAATGATGCAATGGCTGGCAGTGTGATCTTGCTGGGCTGTGGCAGATCCTGTGCACAGTTGGTGCCTTTCAGGTGCCATGTCTGCACTAAGGAGCTGTAGCTGGATGCCTCAGCTCGATTTCCCCAAAGTCCAGACCCTGCCAGAGCTTCCAGGCTACTGATGCCTCTGGAGCAGGGCTGCACAGGCATGCCCGCTCCTTTGACTCTCTTGGATTGCTCACTCTGCACAAGCCCAAGAGCAAACTTTCCTGTTCCTCTGAATCTTGCTCCTTTCATTCCTGCTTTTCTCTTTGCCGAGAATATTCCTTCATATCTATCAGTTTTGGATCCTTTGAGGGCTTAGGACCTGGCAAACACAGGCAGGTAGAGAAGACAGTGCGGTTGCCTCTGCAGGATGCACATCAATTTGTCTATGGTTTACCCTTGCCCTTGCCCTCTCCCTTCCCCTTCCCTTCTGCAGATTGGTGGAAGGAAGAACTCAAGCACGCCTCTCGAGAAATTGCCCTGCAGAAAGAGGCCGCTGAAAGGCAGGAGGAGGCTGCTACTCTTCATCAGGAGGTGGCATCTCTGCAGAGGAAATTGGAGAGCCTGGAGAAGGAAAGGAAGGATATGCTGGTGAGATTGGCAGATGCCACAAAGGGTCATTTCCTAGCTCAGTTTGGACCTGGTGTGAATAGTTCTAAAGAGTATCTGTTTCCAGTTTAACTTTTCTAATTGCTTTCTTCTCAAAAAGTAGGCAAGGATGTTGTAGTCATGTCAAAGCCACTGAATTCTAAAACTGCTGATTTCCTCCATGATGGAGTTCTGTGTCCTAGAAGCTTTAGTTCTCAATGCCCACACTGTCTCTGTTGACATTGCATGGTTTGGGCAATTCCTCGTGTGCTGAGTCATGTTCAGATTTCTAAATATTTGGACCTGGCAGGAGGGGTGAGAAGACCAAGTTTGCTGTTCATGGAAAGGTGTTTGGTCTTGGCCATCTAAGAGCAGTCAGTGGGGAGAGAAGAGAGGAAAGCCAAGTGCTGATGCAGAGAAGGACATGTACCTGCAAGGGGAGAACTGGTCCTGAGTGGCAGCAGAGAATGACAGCCTGATCTGGCCATTGCTGCTCCAAGAGAGGGCAGTGGGGCTCTGGGGATGCTGCTATGGAAACTCTACACAGGAGAGGTGGCAAACCACAGCTGTTGCCCCAACCCCAGGGAATGGATTGCTGGGGGTGTTTGCTCTTCCCTTCCTCCCTGCTGGAGAGCACACCCTCGTGGCACTGCCTAAATCCTGCTTAGCATGCACTTGAAATCCTGGCTGCAGTTCTGGCAGCTCCTCCTCAAAGGAACACTGGAGTGGAGCTGCAAGTGGTCGGGGAAAGGCAGGAAGGGAGCTGGGAGTGGCTGAGCAAGCTGGGAAAGATGCAGCATCAAGAGGGGCCCAGCAAAGGTCTGCAGCATCCTGAGAGGCAGAGAGAGAAGGGCAGCCCGTGCCTGTCCCTGGCACACAAGGAGGATGCTTCCAGTGATGGAGATTTCTGAGGTACAGCTTGTGTAGTGTTTGAAATAAGGCAATCATCTCCTCTCTGTATCCCCAGCCGGCTTTTAAAGCAGAAATTGAGCGGCTGTTCATTATGTCAGACACCAGCCTGGAATCTGAGCAACCGGTTGCATCCTCAGAAAAGGAGACTGAGAGGCCTGAATGGAGCACTGAGGCCAGGAGAACTGGAGAGCAGGTAAAATGGTCTTTGGCTGCCTCTGCAAAGCCTCAGGTTCCTCTGGAATACAAGTGCCTGGTGTCTGGAAAGAGGAGTTGGAGGAGTTTCAAGGCTTCAGCAGTGCTTGAAGGCTCTTTCTGCCCCTGGGCTTGGTTGCCCACATTGCTCCCTGCTCCCGTGTGGAATGCTCTGAAGTCTGGGAGAGGGAGAGTTTGCTCATTAACCCTGGGCTGGCTGTGGAGGAGCTTGCTGTTCAAATCAGTTCAGGCCAAAAGCTGGGCATGGGGAGCTGCTTCTCCTGTGCCCAGGCAAGGGTAGGAAACAGGTGAGGGTTTGGATTCTATGTGCAACAGAATGGAGCAGGTGAGCAGGGTGATGAAGTAAACTGAGCAGACTTTTGTAGCAAGGGCTGAACTGTAGCTGCAGTGCTGGTGCTTTGAGGATTCTTCCCAGTATCAAGATTTCTGAAGGACATCTTGTGTGGTGTTTGAACTAAAGGAATCATCTCCTCTCTGAATACCCAGCAGGCTGCTGGAGCAGAAGGGGAGCAGCTGTCAGAGCACTCCAGGAAGGCCATGGCATGTGTGCACAATGTGGCTGCAACATCAGCAGAAGTCAAGACAGAGAAGCGTGAAGCAACCACTGAGCCCAGGAGGACTGATGAGGTAAAATGGGCTTTCAGGGCCTGTGCAGAGCCCCAGACTCCTCTGGAGCAGGGCACGTTAGCCCAGGCAGTGCTTGGGAGTTCTCTGCTTGTTTCCTTGCCTCTCACTGTCCCAGCTGTGGGCTCAGCCTTTTGTTTGTTCTCTCTGTTGTGGCAGCCCATGGCTTTCACAAAGGCACCTTTACTCCACTGCCTCCCTCCCTGGCCTCGTGTCCCCGGACACACACTGGCCTCACTTGCACAGCTGCCAGCGAGAGCTTTGTGCCCCCAGTGTTGTCTGGTGCAATTCAGGGTGTCTGAATAGAGATCTCCTTGCCTTGATGTCCAGAGGTCCTATTGCTCCACTTTTGCTGACAGTTTTCTGTGGCCCTCTCTCTTGTCAAATGTGCAGGTGGAACCTGAAGGGAGAAGAATCAGAAGTTTTAGGAGAGTGTTCCCCCCAGACTACTTTTCATTGCCTCTCCGCGAGTCTGCCCAGGAAAGTTCATCTACTTCTGACAGAGAGGAGTCCTCCAGTAGCTCTCTCCTGCAGATGCACAGTGTGTGGAGAAATGGGTCAGTGCCCCAAATGTGTGCTTTTGAAATCAGTGTAGGGTTCCTAATTGCTGCCAGAACTCTCTCTAATAGAGCTGTGGTTGCTGAGGGATGTACATGGGAAGGGTTTTTCTGCCATGAACTGGACTTGTTGACCATCTGAGCTCTGTTCAGGGGCAGTCTGGGAGCCTGTTCCTTTCCCTTCCCCAAGGGCAGAGTTTTGGTGAGGGTTGGAGTTGGAGGCTGTGTGTGCCCGACAGCCGGTACCGTGGGGCTGCGGATGCTGCTGCCAGCGTGGGCTTGTCTGAGCTGGGCCTTGTGCCTCTTCCAGGTGTCCCTGCTGCAGTCACAGCTGGCCTGAGCCTGACAAGACAACATGGAGATCTGCACAGGGAGCAGGCTGGAGACAGTCCCACTGAGTCACAAGGAGCAGAAAGGACCACCTTGCTTCCTAAACTTCACAGAGAGGAGCCAGCGAGCAGTGGAATGCTGTCTTAGACTTAATCAATAGTTTATAGGATAGTATAGGTGTTAATCAATAGTTTATTGGATGGGATGGGATGGGATGGGATGGGATGGGATGGGATGGGATGGGATGGGATGGGATGGGATGGGATGGGATAGGTGTTAATCAAATGTTTATAGGATAGTATAGGTGTAGTTGAACCTTTATAGAGCTGTGTTCCTTAGGATGAGGGATATATTTATAGACAAATAAAGTGTTTATTATGATCACAATTAAACTCAAAGATCTTTGTCAGAATTACTTACTACTCGGTACAGAGAACTATAACTTCTGGTATAGTGCATTATATTTCAAACACCACTGAAGCAATTCTATCCAGACCAATTCTTAATGAAAGATTGATGCTTCTCACCCAAACCAATGACCATGGGCAAACATTTCTCTCAGTTTCAAGGAGTGACCTTGAAGGGGCATCCTCACACCAGGGAGGAATCTCCAGAAGGGAGACACATGACATGAACCATTTTGGTGATGGCAGGAGAAGCCTGCCATGTGTGGAGCTTTTTCATTTGTCCTTAAGAAACTGCGACCTGTTTTTTTATGGAGTCACAGAATGACAGGGTGAGGCTGGAGGTACCTCAGGAGGTCCCCTTGCCCAGCCCCTGCTCCACCAGGGCCCCCCAGCTGCCAGGATGCCCAGCCAGCTGCCCAGGATGTGTCCACGTGGCTTTTGAGTCTCTCCAGCCATGGAGACTCCACCACCTCCCTGGGCACTGCCCCAGTGCTCAGCCACCCTCCCAGTGCAGAAGTGTGTCTTGAGTTAACAGGGCCCCTCCTGTGTTTCACTTTGTGCCTGTGGTCCCTGGGGCTGTTCCTGGTCCCGTCCCCTCTGCAGCCCCCACCCGGGTATTTTTGCCCAGGAATGTGTTGCCCTGAGCCTGCTCTGCTCCAGGTTGGACAGTCCCAGCTCTCTCAGGCTCTCCTCATGGCAGAGATGCTCCAGTCCCTCCATCACCTTTCTGGCCTCGTTCTAGACTCTGTCCAGTCTGTCCCTGTCTCCTATACTGGGCAGCCCAGCTCTGGGCCCAGCACTCCAGGGCCGGCCTCACTGGTGTGGGGCAGAGGGGAAGGATCCCCTCCCTCCCTGGGCTGTGACACAGCTCCCAGTGCAGCCCAGGATGCTGTTCTGCATTGCTTCAGGAGCACATTGCCAGCCCATGGGCATCCTTGTGTCCAGAAGGACCCTGGCAAATTTTTGTTTTCCAGCTGGCTGGCCCCCAGCAGATACTGGTGCCTGTTGCACCAGATACTGGTGGTTGCTCCCTCCCAAGGACAGGACTCAGCACTTGTTATTGAATTGTCACCATTGTTAATACGTCATCCCTGTGGATGGCAGCATTTCTCTCTGGCAGATCAGCCACTCCTCCTTGGTTTGTGGGAGGGTAGTCTCTGCCCCATCACTCAGTTACTAAAAAGGGTCAGAAAGGACTGGTCTTAGCATTGTCCTCCAGGGCACACTGCTGGACTTTGTGCCATTGTTCACCAGGGATCCAAGAAGGCAGATTTTGTGCAAGGCATCTTTGCTTCTATGTACATATTGAGAAAGAATTGGTAGGATTCACAGCAGGGATTTCTGTTCCATATCTTATGTGGGGAAAATGTACCGATCCATGCTCCCTCTCACTAGTGGTGGGTAAAGTGGTCCTGTTGTTGGTGACGATGGATGTCAGCTGCATAGGAACTGTGCCAGTCTGGTGTGACATACTGTGGGAAGAGGCCCTCTGAGGGAGGTAAAAGCTGGTGTGTAGAGATCCTTCAAAGACTATTCTTCAAACAACAGAAGCCCCTGCTTTGTGAAGATGAGGAACAATTCCTAGGCAAGGGCTGAAACTGTGCTTCTGTGAGTTCCTTTACCTCCAAGGTCAATTTTTCCATTAATGATGACAGATTGTCCTGGTTTATTGACGATTGAGAGAGAGAGAGACAGGGACTACTGACTTATGATCAGAATCTCAATTAACTGTGAGCTACATATGCTTATATACCATTTTTAGGAAGGCTAGTAATTTTTTACTACATTCATTGAGTTAAACATCACACAGACAAACTTTACACTTCTACTTAGTTAAATCATCTTTCCTGTTACCAGTCTTGATCCAATCTTCTTGTAATCTTCAAAGCTCTTTTTGCTCTTGCCAAGGCAACTTGGTTATCAAAGTGCATATGCTAATTAAATCCACAGTACTCTCTGTCTTAGCTTTCACACTAGTTTGAAAGACACATGTCTGCCATGAAGGCTGGGTATCTTCCTGGAATGGAAAGCTCCCTCCATCCAAATTGTTATAACTTGAAATTTCGGGGCTTGCAGGAAAAGATATGGGAAAAGAAATAATATTTCTTTACTGGAATATACATATATATATATATATATATATATATATATATATACACATGCAACAAGGGAGAGTAAACAACCAAAACAAGGGCAACAACCCCCCAAAGCAGTCCCACGTCCCACCCATCCAGCAGTTTCTCCCGTTGCTGTAGTTCTGGCCACAGCCGGCCGAGGGCGCTGCAGGCTCCTGTCGGGGCAGAGTGGCTGCAGCAGCTCTGTCGTGGCTCCAGGGGGCGCTGTTGGCTCAGGCAGCTTCAGGGGCCGCCTTGCCAGCCCTGAGCCAGCCCTGGGGCTAACGGCACCCTCGGGGACAGAGAACATGGGGCTTTGGTTTTCCTAGGTTCTCACCTGTCTGGTGCACTATCCTGGTGTGGCAGCTTTGCTGAGGTTCCAGTCAAACAGCAGCTGGGGCTCCCTCTCTCCAGAGAGAAAGAGAATAAGTGGAGTGGTCCGGTTTCCCCTGAAGCACCAACACAGACGGTGAGGGTCTTCTTGGCAATTGGAGTGTTGAAAAGTACCTGTCAACCAGCAGCTGCCGCAAGCAATGGGCTCACCCATGGGTGGCAAGAAGAATTCTGAAGCAGTGCTGGGTCCAACACCAAAACCTGCCCAAAGTGTCCTGCTCCTAGCATAGCCAGCTGGTTCTTCCCTCATTAAGCCAGTGCCCAATCTCGGTCTCCCTCCCTGGAAGCTTCCAATGAAGTGGGAGGGTCACTGGCCAATTCTTTTGTAACTCAACTGCCCATCATTGATTCCCCACTGCTCTCAACTGCCCTCTCCTCTCCACATCCCCCTTTTCAGGTAACAAATGGGAGATAATTCACCAAAAAAGCCCTCCCAAACCCACATGTTCCACCTTGAATTTCTTCCCATGCCAACACATTACCTCAAACTTAAACTTTTAAAATATATACATACATACATGCAGATATGGATACAAGCACAGTGTCTTGAGCAATTCACCCCAAAACAAGGTCATCTTGAAATACACATCTTCTTTCTCCATATTCTGCATCACCCACCAAGTGCAACCCAGTCCCAGACAAAGACAACCCCACGGATAGGGCAGGTACTGGGAGGCACATGGCTTGAGCTCAGCCCCCCTCTCTCCATGGCTTGAAGGTGGCCATCAAACACGTGGCCCAGGAGAGCATCCAGCAGTGGGACGAGCTGGTGCATGAGCAGGACCAGCGGGACAGGGCGGGCGGGGAGGGGCGGGGATCCAGCTGAGAGCCCGGCAGTGGCTGGCGGGGATTGGCGGGGGATGGTGGGCATGGGCTCAGAGCCAGAGCCAAAGCATGGCAGGCCTGGCAATACTGGAGATCGGGCTGGGGCTGGGCAGGGGCCACCTGCCATGTATCCCCTGGGGCTTGGCATGAAACCCAAGCACCAGGGAGGCTGCCCATGGTGGGGAGGACACCGAGGCATCCCAGGCAGGAGCCAGCGCAGCAGCCACAGGGCAGCATCAGGCCTGCTGGAGGCATTGTCTCCTCCTCACAGCCCGACGGCACCCGTGTTCCTCTGGAGATCGTGCTCATGGAGAAGGTGGGCTCTGGCTGCCCCTACATCATCCAGCTCCTTGACTGGTTAGAGCTGCCTGACAGCTTCCTGCTGGTCATGGAGCGCCTGGAGGCATCTCGGGATCTCCTGCAGTTGCTGCTGGAACAGGAGTTCCTGTGTGAGGAGGTGGCGCGCTGGCTTTTCTGCCAGGTGCTGGAGGCCGTGTGGCACTGCACCGCCTGCGGCGTCCTGCACCGGGACACTGAGCTGGAGAACCTCCTCGTGGAGCCGGAGAGCGGTGAGCTGAAGCTCGACTTCAGTCGCAGCACCTTCCTCCAGGAGCGCGCCTTCACACGATTTGCCGGTGAGCCCCCAGCCCGGGCCCTGCTCCCAGTGCTGGGCACTGCACGGCCCCATTCCCTCCTGGGCCATGGGCTGCAGCCTTCAGCCGGCTGCCGGTTCCTGGGGCACGGCATCTGCCCCGTGCCAAAGGGCAGCCGGCTCTGCCGGCAGAGAGGGGGCTGCATAAGCCGGGCCCCGGCCTCTCGGCCTGCCTGGCCAGCAAGGCCGTGAGCTGCTCTGCCGGCCTCCTTTGCCTTGCACGAGGGCTCCTTGCCTCTGGCCAGTTCCCTGGGGAACGTGGGGTGCCCTGTGAGGGAAGTGGGACCCACCAGCACAGCCCCTGCCTCAGCCAGGAGTCCAAGTCCCCCGCAGACAGGCCAGAGCTGAAGCAGATCTTGTGCCACCCTTGGGTGCTGGGCGGGCATTTTTGATGCTTCGCCGCAGCCTGTGCAGCACCTGCTAACCACGTCCCACGCAGGACCCCAAAAATAAAACAAGTACAAACCCATTGCGGGCTGTCAAGTCTGGTCCTTGCCAGCAGCTTCAGCTGAAGAAAGCTCTTGGGAAAAGGGGAAATCTCAGTGCTCCCTTCAGCCTTCTTCAAGCTTTCCCCGCCTTTCTTTCAGCATGGTAACTTTGTGTCTTCCAGCACTGGAGCGCCAGGAGGGGCTTGAACAAACCAAAAATGCAACAGTGAAACGAGAGCTGCCCTTTCAAGCTGAAGCAAAGGCCACCTGGGCTCTCCTGAAGTGAAACCAGGGAGGGCTCTGGCTGCATTGCCACAGCCAGCGGCTGGCAGGGGCACAGACCTTGCTCTGCTAGCCAAGCTGGCACCAGAACCAGAAGCACCAAAGGATCATTTAAACCCTGATGGACTCTTCCTCTCTCTCCAATGGGCAGCAGGCAAATGTTGGCCAATTCTGCCAGGAATGCAAAACCATCCTGGGGTTTGTTTGGCCAAAGATGGACCATGAAGGTGTCCCTAGTAGCAGTGGGTGTGAGTGCTGATACTTTTGGGTTGTGTGGTGCCTCTGGCCCCTCACAAGTCAGGGCAAGGCTGAAGGAAGGAAGCTGCAGGTGAGGGCATTGTTGGCTGTTTCGAACTGCTTGGTGCAGAACTAGAACAGTTTTCCTCTTTTCTCTCCATCACTGGAAAGGATATTAAGATGAAGCTGCAGTAAACTATGTCTTTTGTGGGTTGTTGTGTAGTTGTTGTTTTTTCTGGCTTTTAAATTTATTTCCAAGGGGTGTAGTGAGGAGCAAGTTGCTGGGTTACATGATTTCTGACTGAGCTAACACAGAAATGGGAATTGTGTGTGCACAGGCTTCCTGGCAAATCAAGATGTGATGTGGAAATCCTAAGTGAGGATTTCCAGCCTTGACTGCGCATGACACAGGCTTCTGAAAATGGAACTGATCTTGGCAGAATAGCAGCTCTGAAGTGAAGCAGAACTAAAATACAGGGAAGCAGAAAAACCAAGTGCAGTGGTACTTCTTGGTCCTGCATGCACCTCATGCCCCTGCCTCTGTGAATACTTGGTTTTGCAGCTCAATGGAGTTCATTTCAGTGTTTGTTGCATTTGATTTTTGTGGTCAGTTCCTCTAAACAACTCCCCTTCTTTACTGGACACATCCCTGGAGTGGGACCAGACTCACCCTTAGCCTGGAGGAATTCTCTGCTCCTCTGGAGAGGGGGTGAAGCCAAGGGTTATGAGCAAAGGAAAACAACCAAACCATGGGCATTATGTCTTTGATGCATGCAGCACCACTTGTTTGCAAAGTTCCCAGCACTGATCCAAGAAAAACAAGAAAATGCCTATTCCTTCACTCCTCTAGCTCTCCCCCCACACCTCCTGTGCTTCCCCTGCTGTTAGCCTTGGTGTACCAATGTCCTGCATTCTTTTAATGTCTGGAATAGTTAGGAATAAACATGCTGGAAAAGGGCACTCTGAATTGGTGTCACCTGTCATGGATAAAACCCCATAGTGACAATCAGAGCACAAGTGTGAAAGCTGGGATCCTTTGACTTCTGCAGTGGACTTCATTGTCTTTTCCTCCTCTCTTTCAGCACAGGAAACCATCCTTACATCCCACCTGTGCCAAAAGCTGTGGTGTTTGAGCAGCCAAAGCCAAGAGGCTTCAGCACCAGGGGTCTGTGCTGGAGGGCTTCTGGTCCTGCCCATGCTGTGGGCTAAGCCAGAGGGATGCAGGGTTCCTCTATTCCTCCCTGCTGGGAGTAGCTGCCTAGGGAATCTGGGATCTGGGTGAAACTCCAGCTCTCCAGGTGTTCAGGGATGCAAGGTCTGAAGGACTACCTTTACCTGTGACTTTCCAGGTCAGCAGGAACAAGAGGAAATGGGGTGCCATAGCCGTGTCCCATCAGGCTGCATCTCCCTCTGAGGACAGAGAATCTGGGCTGAGGTGAGACTGCCATGAGTGCTTGGATGAGCAATCCAGGGAACAGAGAGCTCGGAATTGCAGCTGCTGCTGGAACCATTGCCTTAGGTCTGCTCTGTCTGTGACCAGTGGGATTTGTGCTGGAGAGAGAGGCGCTGTCTGGAACAAAAGGTGGAGTAATCCTCTCTGGGGATGTGCAGTGAAGGACTGAATAGCATGGAGGGAGAAAGTATTTTAAACTCTATCACTGTTTCTCCCAAAATTGGTGATGGGGTGGCTGGGTTTGGTCTGGGCCTATTATTCTTCATGCAATTTTGAAATTCTGTTGTAAGATTTACTGTCCAGTATCCTTCTAACAAAAGGTGACAGAAATTTGGAACTTGGGTCCATTCATGGCAAAAAGTTGCCAAGGCTAGAGGACTGGGGTGATAACTGCTTCCAGGAAAGGTTACTTACTAATACTATGTCAGACTTCCCTCAGTGATTATCAGTCCTGAATGACTGTGAGTTCATGTTCTTCTCACTTGGGAATTAGAAATAATTTCAGTATAAGTAGAAATTTTAGAAAAATCCAGCTAAAAATCTCACCTCTGTTCCCTCTAAATTATCTCAGTTTTTCCCAGCTAGGAGCTGCACAGAAGTCAGGCAGGGGAAATGGCATCAGGGAACAGCTGGAAAATCAAAGCACAAAGAGAAGATGCTCCAGCAAAGGGTAGGAAAAGGGAAAGGTTTCTGAAAACATTTCTGTAGTCAAATAAATAATTATTTCAGATTCCCCAGTGTGAAGAACACAAACTCACAGCAATTCAGGCTTGACAGTCCCCTGCAGTGAGAGCTCAGCACACATCCACAGAGGCAAGATCAGCATCTGAAAGAAAAAAAAAATAGAAGAAAAAGGTGATTTCTTTTGCTTCAAAGTTATTTCAAGTTCTTAAAGCCCAACCAGTATTTGCTCTCAATTTGGGTTGGGTGAATCATGAGCAGTGGGCACAGGTCATGTCATTCACTTAGCTGAAACCCCAGGGTAGTTTAGAGGGGACACAAGAGATGTTTGTGTAGGAAAATGTGAGGGGATGTCAAGGGCAGCGAGGTGGCATTTTTGAGGGGATTGCTGAGGTAACTGAAGGCAGCCCAGCAGACAATTTCCCTGGGAAAGCCAAGGCCCCTGGGGAGCACAGCCAGGGCTCTCCAGGGGTAGCAGGGAAGTCTCAGCACTGGGGACTCTCTGTGTCCTCCTTCCTTGGCAGCAGCCAGCAAGGAAGAGAGGAGAGGCTCCGTGCGGGATGAGGCCGGAGAGAGCGAGCAGAGGAGCGGCCTCAGGCTGGAGAGGGGCAGGAGAAAGGCAAAGGGACCTCCCTGGGATCACTGTGGGGAACAGAATGGACACTTGGATGACCAGGGGAGGTGAGGAGTGGATCTGAGCTCATCTGCAGGGAAATCAGGAGGGGATATTTTGGAGGGAAAAGCTGAGGTGATGAGTTCACTCACCTGGCATGAGTTGTGTTTGCACAAAGTGGGACCAGAGGTGAAGGTCAATGCAAAGCCAACCCTGCTTGACCTCTGAATTCCAGGATAAGTTTTACAAGCTGCCAAATGAGGGATTAAAAAGACATAAAAATGAAACCAAGAGCATGAGTGAAGTTCATGGGACTCCATTACATTGTTGTCATAGAATTCATAACAGAGTTTTGAGCTTTTAATGACAACAATGTAGTTCTTCACTTGGATTAGTCACTGGGTGGGATTTGGGGTTTATCTGGATTTTAAAGCCCTCATGGTGGCCCTGACACTGCTCAGGAGCTGGTAGGAAAAGCAAAGTCAGAGCTCTAGGCAGGCACAGGGTACTTTCCATCAGAGTGGATTGTGGAAGAATTGTTCGGGACTTGAATTATCTCTCTAGGTGATCACAGCCCAAAGTCAGTGATTTGTATAATTCCATACATTTGATTCCCAAAACTTCCCAGCCCAGGGCCTTGAGCTGACAGGGCAGCACAAAGATTGTTCTCTGTGCCTTCCCCAGATTTGCGTTCCACTGTCAGCTTTGCTAGTTCCCATGAATTATCCCATAGCCCCAAATTCCCTGCTCAATTCCCGCTGCCCTAACCTCACAGTGCCTCATGGAGGGTGGATATTCCCATGCAGAGCTGCTGCTTGAATACCAGCTGTGCCAGGAACCAGCAGAGCTTCTAAGGAAGCTCAGCAGCATCGAGACAGGCATATATTCCAAAGAATTTGCTATTTAAACCTTCATTCCCCAGCCCCACCCATGTCCCTGAGGGGCACTTGACAGAGTTGCCTGGAATTCACCTGATTTAGCCCCCCTGAGCTCAGGCTCCAGGTGATGTGTTCAAGCAGGAGAAGGCAGGGCCAGAGGTGCTCCCAGCCCGTGCCAAGGCAGCCCCCATGCCCATGGGAGGACATCAGCTCCTTTCAGAGCTTCAGCAGTGGTCACTGTGAGTTCTTTTCCCTCAGGAAAGGATGCACATCCCTGCCTCCAGTGGAACCCACCTGTGAAAGCTTTCCATCCCTTCTTCACTTCCAGCTGGCTCCCTGAAATCTTCCACCTTCATCCAAACAAAACTTTATCCCACCCAAACCTTTGATGTTAAGGCATCTCTGCAGGCTAATGCTGGGATTAAATATCTGTGAGGGAAGATGGCCTTGGCTTTAATGCTGCTGCTGGGTGATGGCCTCAGGCTGGAAGGGAAGGGATTTGGGGTGGCTGGGACATACCTGGCAGCTTCATGGGAGCACTGGGAGGCTGGAACAAGGAATTGCTGTCTGAGCCCCTCTGCAAGCAGCCCGTGCTGCCATCACCAGGAAATGTCAGCTGTTCCTTGGGGTGCTTTTGGGCTGTCAGTGGCCTGTATCCAGGCTGAAGCATCTCCAGGTGCCTGTTCAGAGCAGCCCCTGGCCCAGGAGCCACGGGCAGCCCTTGAGCCGTGTCCGTGCCAGCGCTGGCCGGGCACCCCAGCGCCATCCCCGGGACATGTGCTGGGCACAGCCCCTCCCCTGCAGAGCCCAAGGACAAGAGGTGCTGGGTCCCTTTCAGGGGCTCCTAGCCTCCTCCTGCCCCACATTCCCTGCAGCTGGGACACACACAAACACCAAGGAACATTGCTGGAAACGAGCAGGAGACACTGAGGCCTCTGTGCAGCTCTGGGCCACAAAAACAGCCCCAGCTTCAGCAGCTGCCATCATTTTGACAACGCTCACCTGCAGGAAATGCCCTCTGCCACTCTCCAGAGGAACTTTGGTCATGCAGCAAGGGAAGCATCAGGACGTGTTCTGCTCATTTCTCCATGCAAAGGGACATTGCAAGAGTAAATTTACAGGTGCTGGGGAAATCCTAGAAAGGCCAGGGAAATCAGGCTTATGGGAAGAGTTTGGTGCTGTCATGTATGTTACCAGCCTGTTCTACCCTACAGCCATGGCAGGGGTTGGTGTGTAAAGCAGCTTCAGCAGAAGAGGAGCTGCAGTTCCCTTGCTGGTGCCAAGAATTCCCATCCTTGGGAGGTTCATGCTCATAACCTATAGAGTAGCTCAGTCAGTTGGAGCAGGGTCCTGGTAATGCTAAGGTTGTGAGCTCAATTCTCAAATGTACTATGTACTTGAGAGTCACATTTTTTAGGATCCCTCTCAACCCAAACATAGTCTGTAATCTGGAAATAAATAGGAAAGTTCTCAGCTGAATTTTAAGAGAAGAGGTTTTACCATTGTAGAGCATTTTTGAGTTGCAGAGCAAGGGGGAGGGGCAGCATCTCACCTGGCAGGTGTTGGAAAAGCAGCCTGAGTGGAACCGTGCCCGGCCCCGGCTGAGCGGCTCCTCCCGTGATCCAGCCCCGCTCGTTCCGCAGGGGTGTGGCGGGCAGGAGCCCCGGGGCTGTGCGGACACGGGGAAGGGGGAGCCGGGCGCTGCTCTCTGCTGAGGACTGCGGGGACTTTGCATCCCCGCGGGATGGGGGCACCGGGAGCGGCGGGATTTGGGGCTCCCAGGGTTGGCACTGATACCGAAATAATGAGAAAAAGGACTAATGTAGATATAGTAGTAGTCATGCTAAGGCTTAGAAAACTGCAGTTTTCGGACAGGCCCTGAGAACCTACCTTGTGAAACAATAGTGAAAAGAATTAGTAGAGCATATAGAACATTTAGAACTGTGAAAACAATAATCAAAGGATTTAGTAGAGCATATAGGACATCTAGAAACTTTCAAGATAAGGCTAAAGTATAATAATAATAAATAAAGGGTTCTGGTGATGGGCAAACATACAAGGGGGATTAAGGGGGGTAGCCTATAGTTCTGAGTAGACAAGCATGCAGAATTTACAACTTTTAGGAATGATACCTGCAAGATTTATGTATCTGTATTGTTCTGAAGAATGTGTATTTCTGCACGTAGGCCACTTTGTAAAAAGGTATAAAAACCTGATGGAAAAAGGGAGCTGTGGGATCCTGACTTTGGACGCTAGTCCGCAGGTTCCCCGGGCCCTGAATAAAGCACCGCATAAACTAACTCTGTTAGTTTGTGTTCTGTTTGGGGCATCGGGCAACAGTTTTCCTGGCAACCCAGATGGGACTCCGGAGGTGGCTGGGGCGGTTCGTGGGCTGATCCACTCCACGCCGGCACCAGGTGATTTCTGGGGAGAACATCAACCCGTGCCCGACCCCGCGTCTGACGGACGACTTGGAGGTAAGCCCGAAGGTGCTTCATTCTTTTTATTGAGGGGAAGGGGGGCCTGCCGATTAAGTCGGAACAGTGATTCCGCACGGGGGTCACAGATGTCTTTAAGGTTGTGGAAAAGCCTAGGCGCTGACCGTCAGACATGGCAGTGACTGCGCAGGTTCAGCACTTGCCACTCGCGGCGACGAGAAAGGCAAGATTGGTGGATTGGTGAAAAAGGGTGTGAGCATTGTGTGTGGTGTGTAGTGTGGCAAGGTTTGTGAAAAGGGTGTGAGTGTTGTGTGGTGTATATTGTAAAAAAAAAAAAAAAAAAAAAAAAAAGAGGTGAAATGATGTCTTTAAAAACGTTTAGAACTATGGCAAGTTCTGGGATAGAAATCCCGGACGATTCGCCTTTGGGCTGTTTATTACAACATTAGAATGTGGGGAATTTTGGTCAAGAACTAAGTAAAAGGAAATTGATTGATTTCTGTAATCATGTATGTCCTTTATATGAACCCGATGGTATGCAATGGCCTAGGAACAGTACACTGAATCCTGACATTATTACACCTTTGATGCATTTTCTGCAAAGTAATGAAAAATGGGATGAAATACCGTATCTAGACCTCTTTTATTATTTAAAAGATAAACCGGAGTGGCAAAAGGAGTGTGGGATCATGGTTTTGAAAACATTAAAGCAGAATTGTGACGGATGTAAGGGTTGGCAGAAAGAGAAGGAATGCTCGGTTAGGTTTTCGGAACCTGAGGAGGATGTTTCTTTGCGAATAGCCCCTAGTGCCCCTCCGGTGGAGGAACGTGGAGGAAGTATGCCAGAGGTAGAAAGGGAGGATCGGGAAGCAAAAATAGAAACCACTGATATACCACAGACCCCCTTATGTGAAAGAACTCGGAGAGGTCGGTGGGAGGTGGAAAGGAAGAAAAAGGAAGAAGGTGCTCATTTAATGGTTCCGCTCCGTGAAGTTGTCGGGCCGCAGGGGGAACGGGTCATAGTGAAAGTTCCCTTCTCTCCGAATGATTTACTAATTTGGAAACAATCAGCGGGGGCGTATCGGGAGGATCCTGAACGAACTGCGCGGGTGGTAAAAATGGTAATTAAGACTCAGAACCCAGATTGGAATGATTTACAAGTTTTGTTAGACACAATAATGGATTCTACTGAAAAGGAAATGGTGTTTAAAGCTATGACAGAGAAAGCACGAGAAATGATTAGGTTGCGGCTTGTGGATGGTACAGTAAATTATTTAGTACCTAGGGAAGATCCAGAGTGGGATCCCAACTCGACGGGCGGGTCTCAGAGACTTAAAGCTTATCAGGATTTGTTAACAGAAGGAATAAGGAATGGAATACCAAAAACTTTGAATTGGTCTAAGTTGTATTCGGTCAGGCAGGAAAAGAATGAGTCTCCGTCAACCTTTTTAGAGCGGCTTAAGGAGACAGCTCGTAGATACACTAATTTAGAAGTTGAAGGGGAATCGGGAAAATTACAGCTAGCATTAATCTTTATGGGGCAGTCTCAGGAAGATATTAGAAAGAAATTACAGAAATTGGAGGGAGAGGATACTCGGAATTTAGATAAACTGTTGGAAGTTGCGTGGAAGGTATATAATAATAGGGAAAAAGAAACGGCCAGGAAACAACAGGCTACTATGTTGGCGGTGTTACAGCAAGCGGCTGGAAATAATATGAGAGGGGGGAGTCGTGGACGTGGACAAGGAGGGGGAAGGGGAATAGCAAAGGGGGGAATGCCAATGGGTGCGGGAGGACTTATGGGTCAATTGAATATGGGAAGAGGGAGAATGCAGCTAGGGATAGATCAATGTGCTCTATGTAAAAATAGAGGACATTGGAAAATGAGTGCCCTCTCAACCAAGGAATGGGTTTTGGGGGAGGAATTATAGCCAGCGGGAATGGAAATCAGAGATTGATGAATAATACAGGTGCTTTCCCGGAAAATCCCCAAGGTGTCGCCCAAGCCCTTATGATGGGGAATTACCAAAATCAGAGCTGACTAGACCAGGATTTAAAGGTAATAATGGAAGTAGATGGGGAACCATTAAAATTTAGAGTAGATACGGGGGCATCATATTCAGCTGTTAACACTAAGCTAGGACCTTTGAGTGATTCTACTATCCAAGTAGTGGGGGTTACAGGACAAGTTGAGGAACGAACATTTTTGTGGCCATTAAATATAAAATTTGGGGGGAAAGAATTTGATCATCAATTCTTATATATGCCAAATAGCCCAGAATCGCTATTCGGGAGGGATCTATTGTCAATGTTAGAGGCAAAGATAAAATTTGAAAAAGGTAGAGTAAGATTAGAATTTCCTGAGGAGAATATTGCTAAGTTGTTTGTAGTAAAAGAAGTTGAAGCAGCAGAAATACCACAAAAAATAGAACAAGCTGTAGTACCATGGGTATGGGAAACAGGAGTACCTGGAAAATCAAAAGCAACACAACCGGTTGTAATAGAACTAAAGGAAGGAGCCTCCCCAGTAAGGGTAAGACAATATCCTTTGAAATTGGAAGCACGAATAGGAATAGCACCCATGATTGAACAATTTCTTAGCTTGGGAATTTTACAGGAATGTGAGTCAGAATTCAGTACTCCGATATTCCCAGTCAGAAAGCCAAATGGTAAGTATAGATTAGTTCAAGATTTAAGAGCAATTAATAACATCACTAAAGATATACACCCAGTAGTAGCTAATCCGTATACATTGTTGACAGCTGTGTCGGAAAGGTTTAATGGTTCACAGTGATTGATTTGAAAGATGCATTTTTCTGTATCCCCTTGGCACTTGAAAGTAGGAAATACTTTGCCTTTGAATGGGAGAACCCAGACATGGGACGCAAGAAGCAGCTCACCTGGACGCGTCTACCACAAGGATTCAAAAACTCACCAACTGTTTTTGGAAATCAATTGGCTCGAGAGTTAGAAGAATGGAAGACGACTCAGAAGTAAAAGAGACGACTCAGAGTAAAAGAATCACCTTTCTTATATGTTCTCCTACAATATGTTGATGACATCTTTATAGCCTCCACAGAAAAGGATGTTTGCCTCAGACTCACTATTGGATTACTTAATATGCTGGGACAAGCTGGATACCGAGTATCGAAAGAAAAAGCTCAGCTGGTAAGAACCCGAGTAATTTACCTAGGCTGCGAAATTTCACAAGGGGTGCGAAAGTTGGGAGTTAATCAAATACAAGCAATTTACACCATACCCACACCATGAAATCCACAAGAGTTAAGATCCTTTTTGGGCATGGTAGGGTGGTGCCGCTTGTGGATCCCGGAATTTGGACTAAAAGCAAAACCCCTGTATGAGGCAGCCAAAAGCCCTGTGTTTCAGTGGGGACAAACTCAAGAAAAGGCATTCCAGAGTCTGAAACAAGCCTTAAAGGAAGCCCCAGCACTAGGATTGCCAAATCTTACAAAACCTTTTCAACTATACGTAAATGAGAGACAGAGACTGGCAATAGGGGTGCTCACCCAAAAACTGGGCTCATGGAAGCGCCCGGTGGGGTACTTCTCAAAGTAGCTAGACACTGTAAGTGCCGGATGGCCAGGTTGTCTTAAAGCTGTGGCAGCAACAGTGCTTCTAATTCGAGAAGCCAGAAAATTGACTCTGGGAAAAAGGATGGAAGTATTTGTTCCCCACATGGTCATTGCGGTTTTGGAACAAAAAGGGGGGCATTGGCTCTCGTCAAGCCGCATGTTACAATACCAGGCACTTCTCCGAGAACAAGATGACATTGAATTAAAAATAACTAATCATCTCAACCCAGCAAAATTTCTTAGGAGCAGCAGCCAGGAAGAAGGAGGCGAATTGACACATGACTGTGTAGAAATCATTGAACAGGTGTATGCCAGCCGGAAGGACCTGAAAGACGAGCCTTTGGAGAATCCGGAATGGGAACTGTTTACAGATGGATCCAGCTTTGTGGAAAACGGAACCAGGTATGCGGGATATGCAGTAGTGACTTTGACACAAATAATAGAAGATCGAGCTTTAACCCCGGGAACTTCAGCCCAGAAAGCCGAGATACATGCTCTGGTGAGAGCCTTAGAATTGAGTCAAGGGAAAAGAGTAAACGTTTGGACTGATTCAAAATACGCCTTTGGAGTAATACATGTACATGGAGCACTATGGAAAGAAAGAGGACTGTTGAATTCTCAAGAATCAGAAATTAAGCACAAAGAACAAATATTAGCACTATTGGAAGCAGTGCATAAACCTCAGGCAGTGGCAGTGATGCATGTAAAAGGACATCAAAAGGAAGAGGAAAAAGCGTTCCAAGGAAACCAGTTGGCTGACAGAGTTGCCAAACAGGTTGCCCGAGAGGTATGGACACAATTAGCTTTATTGCCAGTGCGAATTAACCCTGCAACTTCTTTTCTTGAGCAGAAACCATGGTATACACATGAAGATGAGAAGCTTGCTCAATTTTTCCAGGCCCAGAAGAATGAAAAAGGATGGTATGTCACAGCTGAAGGTCAGGTTGTACTGCCAACAAAAGTAATGAAAACGATTTTAGAAATCGAACATAACAAGTGCCATTGGGGAGCAGACGCATTGGTACAATTTTTAAAACATGAGGTGATTTTCAACCAGATGTTAACAATGGCAAAACGGATTAACGCCACGTGTCCTGTCTGTATTAAAAATAACCCAGTGACACGAAGGCAAATACAACTAGGAAAGTTACAAGTAGGGCCGCAACCAGGAGACTATTGGCAAATAGATTTCTCAGAGCTACCAAAAGCACAAGGGTACTGTTATTACTGGTGTATGTGTGTACTTTTTCAGGGTGGCCGGAAGCTTTCCCGTGCAGAACTAACCAGGCAAAGAAAGTAATTAAAACCTTACTACGAGAAATCATTCCTAGATTTGGGATCCCATTAGGAATGTCCTCAGATAGGGGACCTCACTTTGTAGCTGGAGTAGTCCAAGAGGTAGCCAGAGTATTAGGGATAGCTTGGGATCTCCATACACCCTGGAGACCACAATCTAGTGGCCAAGTGGAACGGATGAATCAGACATTAAAAAAGCAGATTAAAAAAATTGTCAGGAAGCAAAGATACAGTGGCCTCAGGCACTATCGCTAGCCTTGCTAAAAATCAGGATTAAACCCAGAGAAAAGATAAGAGTAAGTCCATACGAAATTTTGTATGGCAAGCCATATCATGCTGCAACTTACAAAGGGGACCCTCACTTAGTAGGAGATCAAGTATTGTTGAGTTACATTTTGTCTTTAAATAAAGTCCTTACAGCGCTGCGGGGAGCATTGCAGTGAAACCGGCCTCTGCCCTTGGAAAATCCTGTCCATGACATCCAGCAAGGAGATCAAGTATATGTGAAAAACTAGAATACAGAACCCTTGAAAGAAGTATGGGGCGGTCCTCACCAAGTGATCATGACTACCTACACGGCAGTGAAAGTCCAAGGGATCAACAACTGGATTCACTACACTCGAATCAAGAAGGTCCCGTCAAGATGGGAAGTACAGCCCCTGTCAGCAACAAACCTGGTGTTCAGGGCAAGGACTTAGTTCTTTTAACATTAGTCTGTATAATGCAGGTGGGAGAAGCATTTGTTAAAATTACAGTTCCGGAGCCAGATGTAATGGTGCCAGAAGGTGCGGGAATAAATTTAACCTGTCTGTTTTCTGACAACCAGAGAGCTGGATTAAAAGAAGTAAAGGTAGCCTGGAGACAAATCACCACAGACGAAGTATTTACAGAAGGAATCGTGACATTTTGGGATATAGAACAGCAAAGAGGAATGATTGCTAGAGAAGGAACTTATACTTGACGTGTCATGAAAACACTGACCCGGAAAGAAGTAATCCTGCCAACTCGAAAATAAAACTCACCGTTCTACATAGAAACCACAACTTGAAGAATTGAGCATCCTTGCAGAAAATCTGAAGAATGCTCAAAAGGGGGGAGTTGATACCGAAATAATGAGAAAAAGGACTAATGTAGATATAGTAGTAGTCATGCTAAGGCTTAGAAAACTGCAGTTTTCGGACAGGCCCTGAGAACCTACCTTGTGAAACAATAGTGAAAAGAATTAGTAGAGCATATAGAACATTTAGAACTGAAACAATAATCAAAGGATTTAGTAGAGCATATAGGACATCTAGAAACTTTCAAGATAAGGCTAAAGTATAATAATAATAAATAAAGGGTTCTGGTGATGGGCAAACATACAAGGGGATGAAGGGGGGTAGCTTATAGTTCTGAGTAGACAAGCATGCAGAATTTATAACTTTTAGGAATGATACCTGCAAGATTCATGTATCTGTATTGTTTTGAAGAATGCGTATATCTGCACGTAGACCACATAGTAAAAAGGTATAAAAACATGATGGAAAAAGGGAACTGTAGGATCCTGACTTTGGATGCTAGTTCGCAGGTTCCTCGGGCCCTGAATAAAGCACCGCATAAACTAACTCTGTTAGTTTGTGTTCTGTTTGGGGCATTGGGCAACACCAGAGTGCTCATAGTGCCAATCTCAGTCTCGGTGCTGGTTCTGGTGCTGCTCTCAGTCTCTGTCGGGGAGTTGTGCCGCTCCCAGGCCCAGAATTGCTTCGAGGATGATCCCAGTGCTGTTGCAGGTATGAGCCTTGGTCCCAGTGCCAGTTCTGTATGGGTACCAGTCACCGTGCTGTTTCTGTTTTCAGTCCTGGCCACAGTCACATTCTCGGAATGGTTCTGGGACCAGAGCTGGTTCCAGTGCCAGTGCTGGTCCCAGAGTGCTCATAGTGCCATTCTCAGTCGCGGTGCTGGTTCCAGTGGTGGTCATGGAGTGGTCATAGTGCCAATCTCAGTCTCGGTGCAAGTTCTGCTGCCGTTGCTTGTGCCGGAGTGCTCATAGTGCCAATCTCTTTCTCGGTGCTGGTTCCGGTGCCGGTGCTGGTCCCAGAGTGCTCATAGTGCCAATCTCAGTCTCGGTGCTGGTTCGGATGCCGGTGCTGGTCCCAGAGTGCTCATAGTGCCAATCTCAGTCTCAGTGCTGGGTCTGGTGTTGGTCACAGAGTGCTCAGAGTGCCAATCTCAGTCTCAGTGCTGGTTCCGGTGCCGGTGCTGCTCCCAGAGTGCTCATAGTGCCAATCTCTTTCTCGGCGCTGGTTCCGGTGATGGTGCTGGTCTCAGAGTGCTCATAGTGCCAATCTCAGTCTGAGTGCTGGTTCGGATGCCGGTGCTGGTCCCGGACTGCTCATAGTGCCAATCTCAGAGTGCGGGGTGTGGTGCTGGTCCCGGAGTGGTCATAGTGCCAATCTCAGTCTCGGTGCTGGTTCTGGGGCCGTTGCCGGACCCAGAGTGCTCATAGTTCTAATCTCAGTCTCAGTGTTGGTTCTGGTGCTGGACCCAGAGTGCTCATAGTGCCAATCTGAGTCTCGTTGCTGGTTCCGGTGCTGGTGCTGGTCTTGGAGTGCTCATAGTACCAATCTCAGTCTCAGTGCTGGTTCTGGTGCTGGTCCCAGAGTGCTCATAATGCCAATCTCAGTCTCGGTGCTTGTGCCGTTGCTGGTCTCAGAGTGCTCCAAGTGCCAATCTCAGTCTCACTGCTGGTTCTGGTGCTGCTCTCAGTCTCAGTCCCGGAGTTGTGCAACTCCCAGTCCCAGAATTCTTTTGAGGCTGGTCCCAGTGTTGTTGCTGGTATCAGTCTTTGTCCCAGTAACCAGTCCTGTATGGGTACCAGTCTCGGTGGTGGTTCTCTTTTCAGTCTTGGTCTCAGTCACATTCACAGAGTATTTATGGTCCCAGAGCTGGTTCCGGTGCCAGTGCAGGTCCCACAGTTCTCATAGTGCCAATCTCAGTCTTGCTGCTGGTTCCGGTGCTGGTCCCAGAGTGCTCATAGTGCCAATATCAGTCTCGGTGCTGGTTCGGATGCTGGTGCTGGTCCCGGAGTGCTCATAGTGCCAATCTCAGTCTCAGTGCTGGGTCTGGTGCTGGTCCCAGAGTGCTCATAGTGCCAATCTCCGTCTCGGTGCAAATTCCGGTGCCGATGCTGGTCCCAGAGTGGTCATAGTGTCAATCTCCGTCTCAGTGCAAGGCTGGTGCTGGTCCCAAAGTGCTCATAGTGCCAATCTCAGTCTCGGTGCTGGTTCTGCTGCCACTCTCAGTCTCAGCCCCGGAGTTTTGCCACTCCCAGCCCCAGAATTCTCCCGGTGCTGGTCCCAGTGTTTGTGCTGGTCTCAGTCTTGGTCCCAGTGCCATTCCTATATGGCTACCAGTTTCGGTGCTGGTTCTGCTTTCAGTCTGGGTCTCAGTCACATTCACAGAGTGTTTCTGGTCCCAGAGCTGGTTCCGGTGCCAGTGCTGGTCCCAGAGTGCTCTTTGTGCCAATCTCAGTCTCGGCGCTGGTTCCGGTGCCGGTGTTGGTCCCAGAGTGCTTGTACTTCCAATCTCAGTCTCAAAGCTGGTTCCGAAGCCAGTGCTGGTCCCGGAGTGCTCATAGTGCCAATCTCAGTCTCAGGGCTGGTTCTGGTGCCGGTGCTTGTCCCAGAGTGCTCATAGTGCCAATCTGAGTCTTGGTGCTGGCGCTGGTTCCGGTGCTGGTCCCAGAGTTCTCATTGTGCCAATCTCAGTCTCAGTGCTGGTCCCGCTGCCAGTGCTGGTCCCAGAGAGTTCATAATGCCAATCTCAGTCTAAGTGCGGGTTCAGGTGCTGGACCCAGAGTGCTCATAGCGCCAATCTCAGTCTCAGTGCTGGTTCTGGTGCCGCTCTCAGTCTCAGTCCCGAGGTTGTACCGCTCCCAGTCCCAGAATTCTTTCGAGGCTGGTCCCAGTGTTGTTGCTGGTATCAGTCCTTGTCCCAGTAACCAGTTTTGTATGGGTACCAGTCACCGTGCTGTTTCTGTTTCCAATCCTGGCCTCAGTCACAATCTCAGAATGGTTCTGGGACCAGAGCTGGTTCCAGTGCTAGTGCTGGTCCCAGAGTGCTCATAGTGCCATTCTCAGTCGCGGTGCTGGTTCCAGTGCTGGTCACAGAGTGGTCATAGTGCCAATCTCAGTCTCGGTGCAAGTTCTGGTGCCGTTGCTGGTCCCGGAGTGCTCATAGTGCCAATCTCTTTCTCGGTGCTGGTTCCGGTGCCGGTGCTGGTCCCAGAGTGCTCATAGTGCCAATCTCAGTCTCGGAGCTGGTTCCGGTGGTGGTCCCAGAGTGCTCATAGTGCCAATCTCAGTCTCGGTGCTGGTTCCGGTGCCGGTTCTGGTCCCAGAGCACTCATAGTGTCAGTCTCAGTCTCGGTGCTGCTTCCGGCGCTGGTCGCAGAGTGCTCATAGTGCCAATCTCAGTTTCGGTGCTGGTTCCGGTGCCAGTGGTGGTCCCAGAGTGCTCATAGTGCCAATCTCAGTCTCAGTGCTGGTTCTTGTGCTCGTCCCGAAGTGCTCATAGTGCCAATCTCAGTCTCGGTGCTTGTGCCGTTGCTGGTCTCAGAGTGCTCCAAGTGCCAATCTCAGTCTCAGTGCTGGTTCTGGTGCTGCTCTCAGTCTCAGTCCCGAAGTTGTGAAACTCCCAGTCCCAGAATTCTTTCGAGGCTGGTGCCAGTGTTGTTGCGGGTATCAGTCTTTGTCCCAGTAACCAGTCCTTTATGGGTACCAGTCTCGGAAGTGGTTCTCTTTTCAGTCTTGGTCTCAGTCACATTCACAGATTATTTATGGTCCCAGAGCTGGTTCCGGTGCCAGTGCAGGTCCCAGAGTTCTCATAATGCCAATCTCAGTCTTGCAGCTGGTTTCGGTGCTGGTCCCAGAGTGCTCATAGTGCCAATATCAGTCTCGGTGCTGGTTCGGATGCTGGTGCTGGTCCCGGAGTGCTCATAGTGCCAATCTCCGTCTCAGTGCGGGGCTGGTGCTGGTCCCAGAGTGCTCATAGTGCCAATCTCAGTCTCGGTGCTGGTTCTGGCGCCGCTCTCATTCTCAGCCCTGGAATTGTGCCTCTCTTAGTCCCAGAATTCTCCCGGTGCTGGTCCCAGTGTTGGTGCTGGTCTCAGTCTTGGTCCCAGTGCCAATTCTATATGGCTACCAGTCTCGGTGCTGGTTCTGCTTTCAGTCTTGGTCTCAGTCACATTCACAGAGTGTTTCTGGTCCCAGAGCTGGTTCCGGTGCCAGTGCTGGTCCCAGAGTGCTCTTTGTGCCAATCTCAGTCTCGGCGCTGGTTCCGGTGCCGGTGCTGGTCCCAGAGTGCTTGTACTTCCAATCTCAGTCTCAAAGCTGGTTCCGAAGCCAGTGCTGGTCCCGGAGTGCTCATAGTGCCAATCTCAGTCTCAGGGCTGGTTCTGGTGCCGGTGCTTGTCCCAGAGTGAACATAGTGCCAATCTGAGTCTTGGTGCTGTCGCTGGTTCCGGTGCTGGTCCCAGAGTTCTCTTTGTGCCAATCTCAGTCTCAGTGCTGGTCCCGCTGCCGGTGCTGGTCATAGAGAGTTCATAATGCCAATCTCAGTCTAAGTGCGGGTTCAGGTGCTGGTCCCAGAGTGCTCATAGCGCCAATCTCAGTCTCGGTGCTGGTTCTGGGTCCGCTCTCATTCTTAGCCCTGGAGTTGTACCGCTCCCAGTCACGGAATTGTCCCATGGCTGGCCCAGTGTTGCTGCTAGTCTCAGTCTTGATCCCAGCGCCTGTCCTCTATGGTTTCCAGTCTCGGTGCTGGTTCTGTTTTCAGTCTTGGTCTCAGTCACATTAACTTAGTGGTTCTGGTCCCAGAGGTGGTAACGGTGCCAGTGCTGGCCCCAGAGTGCTCATAGTGCCAATCTCAGTCTCAGTGCTGGTTCCAGTGCCAGTGCGGGTCCCAGAGTGCTCATAGTGCCAATCTCAGTCTCGGTGCTGATTCCAGTGCTGGTCCCAGAGTGCTCATAGTGCCAATCTCTGTCTCGGTGCAAGTTCAGGTGCCGTTGCTGGTCCCGGAGTGCTCATAGTGCCAATCTCAGTCTCGGTGCTGGTTCCGGTGCCGTTGATGTTCCCAGAGTGCTCATAGTGCCAATCTCAGTCTCGGTGCTTCTTCCGGTATTGGTGCTGGTCTCAGAGTTCTCATAGTGCCAATCTCAGTCTGAGTGCTGGTTCGGATGCCGGTGCTAGTCCCGGACTGCTCATAGTGCCAATCTCAGTCACAGTACTGGGTGTGGTGCTGGTCCCGGAGTGGTCATAGTGCCAATCTCAGTCTCAGTGCTGGTTCTGGTGCCGTTGCCGGTTCCAGGGTGCTCATTGTTCTAATGTCAGTCTTAGTGCTGGTTCTGGTGCTGGTCCCAGAGTGCTCATAGTGCCAATCTCAGTCTCGGTGCTGGTTCCGGCGCTGGTCGCAGAGTGCTCATAGTGGAAATCTCAGTCTCGGTGCTGGTTCCGGTGCCAGTGGTGGTCCCAGAGTGCTCACAGTGCCAATCTCAGTCTCACTGCTGGTTCTGGTGCTCGTCCCGAAGTGCTCATAGTGCCAATCTCAGTCTCAATGCTGGTTCTGGTGCAGGTCCCAGAGTGCTCATAATGCCAATCTCAGTCTCGGTGCTTGTGCCGTTGCTGGTCTCAGAGTGCTCCAAGTGCCAATCTCAGTCTCACTGCTGGTTCTGGTGCTGCTCTCAGACTCAGTCCCGGAGTTGTGCAACTCCCAGTCCCAGAATTCTTTCGAGGCTGGTCCCAGTGTTGTTGCTGGTATCAGTCTTTGTCCCAGTAACCAGTCCTGTATGGGTACCAGTCTCGGTGGTGGTTCTCTTTTCAGTCTTGGTCTCAGTCACATTCACAGAGTATTTATGGTCCCAGAGCTGGTTCCGGGTGCCAGTGCAGGTCCCAGAGTTCTCATTGTGCCAATATCAGTCTTGCAGCTGGTCCGGTGCTGGTCCAGAGAGTGCAGTGATCATAGTGCCAATATCAGTTGGTGCTGGTCGGATGCTGGTGCTGGTCTCGGAGTGCTCATAGTGCCAATCTCAGTCTCAGTGCATGGGTCTGGTGCTGGTC